>NC_057794.1:21560554-21562920 GCF_018294505.1 Triticum aestivum
AGGCCATCGGCATAGCTGCCACGTGTCAGCTACTAGGAGCTCAGGCCATCCAGTTTGCATTTGATTTTTTTTCTTTTTTTCTGTTTGTTTTCAAATCAATTCAATTCAAATAACAGCACATATCAGCAGATATATATGATGGAATAGACATACAGAACACAACGGGATATCATCCGGCACCATCACAACAAATCAAATGCAAACTATAAGCATAAGCATCATCACAATGAACATAAACATAAGCATAAGCATATGGAGAAGCACACAAGTCATCTAAATGATCATCACCACACACAAGTCATCTCAAGCACCATCACCACACACAAGGATCATCACCACAAACACAAGGCTTAAGTGTCAGGACGTCGAGCACCGCGGAGGTCGTCACCGCCAAGACCGCCGAAGCCCAGGTCGTCACTGCTAGCGGCAGCGCTACCGCCAAGACCGCCTCCACCTCCTCCTCCGCCTCCGTGGATCGGAGTGGTCGGGCTCCGTGTCTCCGGAGTGCTGTGAAGACCACCGCCAACGGTAGATCCACCTGTTCCCTGGATGTTGAAAAGACATATTAACGGGATATATGACTGTGTTGAAAGGCATGACATGCTTTGGGTGAATAGATTGGGGATGAACTAACAGGCGAGGGGCCAGCGTTCTGTGCCACAAACTCCTCAAAGGTCAGTAGTACTTGTTGTAGTGGAGGGATTGTGCTGGCTGCAACAGAGGACACCTGCCGACCGCCATTTCCTGAAAAGCCTGCCCCAGCTGGCGATCCCTCTGCACTTGGTGTTCATAAAGCCTCTGATGCCACGCCATGGTCTCCTGATGTGTGTACTCCAGGTAGGCCTACGGTATGACATGATGGAACTCATAAAACTACTAGATGCGGAAAATAAAGTGAGCAATGAAGATAAGAGGGAAAATACTTACAGATTGTTGCTCCTGAAAGAGGGACTGCGCACTGGTCACTGGCTGGCTCGTGCGCTGGCTCAGGCTCGGGTCGAGAACCGCCTCCCGACCGTGCTCCTTGGGCCCCATGCTCACCACCGCCGTATCGTCCAGATCCGCCGCAATGGGGTCAGGTGTGTCAGGATGTAACTTCAGATACGCTGCAGAGTAGGCCTCCTTCCTCCCCGCGGTCTTCTTGCCGTAGTACTTGGGCTCGCCAGGCTTGGAGTCCTTCCGCGAATGCGCGATCTCCCACGCCAGCATGTGTGAGAGTGGCCGCTTCAGTTTCTCCTCTTGCACCACCAAACAGAGGTTAGTCATACATAAGAAGGTGATGGTAAATAGAAGAAGAAGAATGTTTAATGGGGTTAGTCATACATTAAATGCCTTGTGGAGATAGTGGTTTCGGTTTCCCTGAGCATGTACTCCCTCCGTCCCTCGGTTAGCCTTATTTTTGATTCTCATAGCCGCCCAGGCTCCAGCCTCATCACACCAAAGATCCACCAATGTCGCCCAGGACTCGTCTTTTCCATAACACCAATTTGGACACACCTACATAATAAAAGCATAATGGCATGTCAACATGAAACGGTGAAATGTACCACATGGTAATGAAAGCATAATGAAAAATCTTTTATACTTACGGCCAAGAACTCGGGCCTCTCCAAGGTAATGCCCATTCTCCACGTTTCTTCCTTGGTCATCTTCACACCAAGAATGTCGTGGTAGTATGTCGAGATGGCCACATAGCGCACCTCGTACTGCATCTGGCGGGCCTTCTTCTTGCATTGGCGCAACACGATCTGGTCCGCTCTAGCCCTGTGCTTCGGAAGAACTCGATAGAATTTCTACAATCATGCATGAAACAAGAATGGAAGAAGCCATGAGTTAAATCATTCATGAAACTAGAATGGACTTTGTGCTTCTGAAGAGAACTCACCCAGAAAGTAGTGATCACGGCCTTGGCATGGGTCTCATGGTCCGCGTGGAGGGCCGCTTCCCAGTGGTCCCAGCTGGTGGCCAAAACCCGACGGTCAGGCTGCCTGACTGGATCCGGACAGTACAACCCGGCCAGTATAACTTCAGCAAGACGGTGATGATGCCGTTGGGAATACGGACCCCTTTAGAATATATCCAGTTGCTGCAAAAGAATGAACTATTAGCATATGACAAGCAAAATAAATAACAACCGGAATAAGCATGTGACAAGCAAAATAATGAAATTATTACAAAGTGGCACTTACTATTTTCTCGTGGGCTCAATGAGCCACTTCTGCTCCTCAGTAGCAGGAACCTGCTTTGGTAGCTTTGCGTTACCACGCAGCCACCCCTTGTTGTCAACCCCCTTCCCGCCACCACCATCATCCCCGCCACCACCCTCCTCCTCGCCTGCCTCCCCCTCCCCAACCTCCTCCTCCTCC
>NC_057794.1:21563238-21567580 GCF_018294505.1 Triticum aestivum
TCCTCCTCCTCGCCTGCCTCCTCCTCCACCTCCTCCTCCTCCTCCTCCTCCTCGCCTGCCTCCTCCTCGTCCTCGTCCTCCTCCTCCCTAGAGTGTACCTCACTAGAGGAGGGTACCTCACTAGAGGAGGGCCTCAAAGACAACACCCCTAAGTCGGTGAGGGTGCGCTCTTTCTGGCCGCGACCCCCTGTAGTGGCTCTCCCCCCACCACCTCGCCCTCTAGAGGCTCTCCCCCCACCCCCTCCTCCTCTAGGGGCACCTCTCCCTCGACCTTCCTGTGAGGAGTCATCGTCAAGTAGCCGAGGGGGAGGATTACGTGCTCGACCACTCCGACTAGGCAGGCCGACGACCTTGCGTAGGAAACCCACGCCGTCGGCCTTCCCCTTGCCCATGTTCCATGAACCTGCATTGAAAAGAGAATAAGCAATTAGTAAATTAATGAAATGAAGGAAAAGGCATGATAATAAACACATTAATAAAAATGCATAAAAAGGCATATTCCTAAACTATAGAAAAAAAGACTTGAAACGTACATCTGCTAGAACCCATATGAATCATCACTGTTCTAACCTCTTTCTCGGTCCATCTCATCATCACTATAAATCATATCATCTTCGTTGTCCGACGGAGGTGGAGGCTCTTCCTCGTCGTCAGCGTCTTCATTTAACTTTTCTAGCATAAGTATATCATTTTCATTGACAATGGTCTCACCATCATTCCGTGCATCGTCGATGTTTGGATCCACATCATCATCACCCAATGGTCTAGTGTCATCGTTTCTAACCACATCATCATCATCATCAGGTTTCTCTTGATAGAACACTCCCTCGTATGTCATGGGGTTAATGTTGTAGTAATCGTCTTCATTCGGGTCTGGTAGCTTACCATGTGGCGACACCTTGAACACAACTTCCCAACCCTTTAGATACACTCTCTGGCATGGGTAAGGCAGATAATATACTTGTGTAGCTTGGGTAGCCGCAATGAAGAGATCCGCTCCGGCATAGACGGTTGATGGTTTAACTTCGACCAAACCAATGGAAGGCGTATGTTTTACCCCCTCCCGCGGATCGAACCATCGGCATTTGAACACAGGCAGACTTAGGGTCTCACGCCCCTGGCGGAATTTAACCTCGTATATATTTTGTACCCTTCCGTAGTAGTCTACTGAATTTTGACTGGGGGTGTACACTCCGGTATTTATAGTTTTGGGATCGGGCCGGCTGTTTTGGTGCTCCTCTCTATGGAAGCGATACCCATTCACATCATACTTTTTACATGTCATGACGGCAGGGTCAAAACCCATGGAAACCCATCTCAATTCATCATCCATAGATATGTTCGAATCTTTTCCCTACAAGTATAATGGAAATTGTTGCGTGCATTAGTTCGGTTAACTAATAAATGTTGAACTAGGTATTTAATAGGGGAGTGTGGAAAATTACTTTCTCCATGAACCAAGCAACAAAATTTTTACGTCCAGGGTTTCCATGATGGCGAAGAGTAAGTGCCTCCGCCTCAATAGGAGGATTCACTCCCGTCCATTCCTCTTGAACGAAATCACTAAAAAAAGAAAAGCGGTGTTAGACCAGGACTAAGTGAACATGGAACATGATGATGTGCAAGACATAAAGGAATGGTGTAGTGGTATTACCTCGTCCACACTTCCTTGACTTCCTTGATGTTGTGCAAGATATAGAACATGAGGTCCTCCCACTCTTGTCGTGGCATGTTATAAGATTTCGAGTCCCCAGCCCTCCCACCTTGTGCGTTGAATAGATCGAGCCTGGGTTGATACTTGGGCTCTTCTATATTGTATCGAGGCACCTTGTTATGCAGATGGGGAACGTGGTCTGGATAGTATGATGTCCTGAGGTCTGACACCTCCTCCAGGATAACTGCCTCAGCTATGGAAGCTTCAATCTTAGCTTTGTTTCCACATTTCCGTCGGAGATGCTTGTTCTGCCTCTCAGGGCTGTACTGCCAGCGATTCTGCACAGGCCCCCCCAACAATACCTCGTTCGCGAGGTGCAGAATGAGATGTGTCATCGGAGTAAAGAAGCCTGGTAGAAAGATCTTCTCTAGCTTGACTATCAACTCCGGTGCCTTCTTATGCAATTTTTCAATCACCTCTTTACATACTTCTTTAGCACAGAGCGTGCGGAAGAAATGGCTAAGCTCGGCAAGCACTCACCAGACATGCTCGGGGACATAGCCTCGAACCATCACCGGCATTATCCGCTCAATCCATACATGGTAGTCATGACTCTTCAGGCCGGTCACTTTGCCCGTTGAAAGATTGACTCCCTTACTTATATTCGATGCATAACCATCGGTGAACTTCAAAACTTGTTTCAGCCAGATAAGTACTTCTTTTTTTTCTGGCGGTTTAAGGACAAAGTCAGCATCTGGCTTGAACCAGTTTTTTCGACCGCCTGTGGGAGGCTTCATGTTCAGGCGTGGTCTATCAAAAATTCTCTGTTGATCGGCTCTAGATTTAACATTATCCTTCGTCTTATCAGGAATGTTCAGGATCATGTGGAAAAGGGATTGTGCCACATTCTTTTCGGTGTGCATCACATCAATATTGTAAGGAAGTTTGAGGTTCTTGAAATAGGGAAGCTGCGAGACGGGGGTAATGTGAGTCCAGTTGTGCGTCTCACCATATCCCTTGAAGCCTTTGGCTTTGGCTTTGCCTTTGCCTTTGACTTTAGGCTTGAGAGCTTTTAGCTGAGCAAGAACATCTGCCCACGAAAATGTTGGAATCTCGGTTACTTCATGAACAACCCGGCCTTTCGTGAAGTTCTTCTTGTCTTCCCTGTCTGGATGGTCTGGAGGGAGGAACTGTCAATGCAGGTCAAAGGCTACATACTTGCCACGCTTACTCAGCCAAATCATTCGCAGAGCCTGCATGCACACCGGGCATGGCATCTTCCCACTTGTACACCATCCGCAGAATAGAGCATCGCCGGGAAAGTCATGCATGCAATAGTGCAACCAAACTTTCATCAAGAAATTTCTCTGCAGATCCCGGTCGTATGTCAACCTCGATAAGTACCAAGAATTGTGCAAAGCATCCACTAGCGGCTGCATAAACACACCCAATTGATTCCCCGGGTATTCAGGCCCCGGAATGATGAGCGACAAGAACATGGTCTTCCGTTGCATTAGGGCACCGCGAGGAAGATTGAGCGGAATTACAAACACAGGCCAGCAGCTGTATGGATTGTACGACATGTTGGAAATATGCCCTAGAGGCAATAATAAATTAGTTATTATTATATTTCCTTGTTCATGATAATCGTTTATTATCCATGCTATAATTGTATTGATAGGAAACTCAGATACATGTGTGGGTACATAGACAACACCATGTCCCTAGTAAGCCTCTAGTTGACTAGCTCGTTGATCAATAGATGGTTACGGTTTCCTGACCATGGACATTGGATGTCATTGATAACGGTTTCCTGACCAAACGTCACAACGTAACTGGGTGGCTATAAAGGTGCATTACAGGTATCTCCGAAAGTGTCTGTTGGGTTGGCACGAATCGAGACCGGGATTTGTCACTCCGGTTGAGGGAGAGGTATTTCTGGGCCCACTCGATAGGACATCAACATAATATGCACAATGTGATCAAGGAGTTGATCACGGGATGATGTG
Source organism: Triticum aestivum (assembly GCF_018294505.1). NCBI lineage: Eukaryota > Viridiplantae > Streptophyta > Magnoliopsida > Poales > Poaceae > Triticum > Triticum aestivum. Next base: position 21,566,902 of record NC_057794.1, read on the forward strand.
TTACGGAATGAGTAAAGATACTTGCCGGTAATGAGATTGAACAAGGTATCGGTATACCGACGATCGAATCTCGGGCAAGTACAATACCGTTAGACAAAGGGAATTGAATACGGGATTGATTGAATCCTCGACATCGTGGTTCATCCGATGAGATCATCTTGGAACATGTGGGAGCCAACATGGGTATCCAGATCCCGCTATTGGTTATTGACCGGAGAACGTCTCGGTCATGTCTGCATGTCTCCCGAACCCGTAGGGTCTACACACTTAAGGTTCGATGATGCTAGGGTTATAAAGGAAGTTTGTATGTGGTTACCGAATGTTGTTCGGAGTCCCGGATGAGATCCCGGACGTCACGAGGAGTTCCGGAATGGTCCGGAGGTAAAGATTTATATATGGAAAGTTGTTGTTCGGGTTCCGGAAAAAGTTCGGGTTTTTCGGTATTGTACCGGGAAGCTTCCAGAAGGTTCCGGAGGATTCCGGAGGGGTCCGGAGGTCCGGAAATTGTTCCACCACGTCCAATACAATAGCATGGGCTGTAGGGGGGCGCCCTAGCCTTAATGGGCCAGGGGCACCAGCCCCCCCCCCCAAGGCCCATGCGCATGGGAAGGGGAAAACCCTAAAGGGGGAGGCCTCCACTTGACTTGGGAGGCACTCCTCCTCCCTTGGCCGCCCCCCC
>NC_057794.1:21567762-21577211 GCF_018294505.1 Triticum aestivum
GGCCGCCCCCCCCCCCTAGATGGGATCTAGGGCTGGCCGCACCCCTTGGGGTGGGAAACCCTAAAGGGGGCGCAGCCCCCTTCCCCCCTATATATACTTGAGGTTTTGGGGCTGCCAACACATGAGTTTTCTCCCTCTATTGGTGCAGCCCTGCCTCTTCTCCTCCTCCTCCTCTCCCGCGGTGCTTGGCGAAGCCCTGCTAGATTGCCACGCTCCTCCACCACCACCACGCCATTGTGCTGTTGCTGGATGGAGTCTTCCTCAACCTCTCCCTCTCTCCTTGCTGGATCAAGGCGTGGGAGACGTCACCGGGCTGTACGTGTGTTGAACGCAGAGGTGCCGTCCGTTCGGCACTAGGATCTCCGGTGGTTTGGATCACGACGAGCACGACTCCTTCAACCCCGTTCTCATGAATGCTTCCGCTTAACGATCTACAAGGGTATGTAGATGCACTCTCCTTCCCCTCGTTGGTGGTTTCTCCATAGATAGATCTTGGTGACACGTAGGAAAATTTTGAATTTCTGCTACGTTCCCCAACAGTGGCATCATGAGCTAGGTCTATTGCGTAGATTCTTTGCACGAGTAGAACACAAAGTAGTTGTGGGCGTTGATGTTGTTCAATATGCTTACCGTTACTAGTCCAATCTTGTTTCGACGGTATTGTGGGATGAAGCGGTCCGGACCGACCTTACACGTACTCTTACGTGAGACAGGTTCCACCGACTGACATGCACTTGGTGCATAAGGTGGCTAGCGGGTGCCAGTCTCTCCCACTTTAGTCGGAACGGATTCGATGAAAAGGGTCCTTATGAAGGGTAAATAGCAATTTGCATATCACGTTGTGGTTTTGCGTAGGTAAGAAACGTTCTTACTAGAAACCCATAGCAGCCACGTAAAACATGCAAACAACAATTAGAGGACGTTTAACTTGTTTTTGCAGGGTATGCTATGTGATGTGATATGGCCAAGAAGAATGTGATGAATGATATGTGATGTATGAGATTGATCATGTTCTTGTAATAGGATTCATGACTTGCATGTCGATGAGTATGACAACCGGCAGGAGCCATAGGAGTTGTCTTTATTTATTGTATGACCTGCGTGTCATTAAACAACGCCATGTAATTACTTTACTTTATTGCTAACCGGTAGCCATAGTAGTAGAAGTAATAGTTGGCGAGACAACTTCATGAAGACACGATGATGGAGATCATGATGATGGAGATCATGGTGTCATGCCGGTGACGATGATGATCATGGAGCCCCGAAGATGGAGATCAATGGAGCTATATGATATTGGCCATATCATGTCACTACTATATAATTGCATGTGATGTTTATTATGTTTATGCATCTTGTTTACTTAGAACGACGGTAGTAAATAAGATGATCCCTTACAACAATTTCAAGAAGTGTTCTCCCCTAACTGTGCACCGTTGCTAAAGTTCGTCGCTTCTAAGCACCACGTGATGATCAGGTGTGATGGATTCTTACGTTCACATACAACGGGTGTAAGACAGATTTACACACGCGAAACACTTAGGGTTAACTTGACGAGCCTAGCATGTACAGACATGGCCTCGGAACACAGAGACCGAAAGGTCGAGCATGAGTCGTATAGTAGATACGATCAACATGAAGATGTTCACCGATGATGACTAGTCCGTCTCACGTGATGATCGGACACGGCCTAGTTGACTCGGATCATGTAATCACTTAGATGACCAGAGGGATGTCTATCTGAGTGGGAGTTCATAAGATGAACTTAATTATCTTGAACATAGTCAAAAGACCTTTTGCAAATCATGTCGTAAGCTCGCGCTTTAGTTCCACTGTTTAGATATGTTCCTAGAGAAAATATAGTTGAAAGTTGAAAGTAGCGATTATGCGGACAGTAGAAAGCTTATGTCCTTAATGCACCGCTCAGTGTGCTGAACCCCAAACGTCGTTTGTGGATGTTGCGAACATCGGACATACACGTTTTGATAACTACGTGATAGTTCAGTTAAACGGTTTAGAGTTGAGGCACGAAAGACGTTTTCGAAATGTCGCGGAACATATGAGATGTTTCGAGGGCTGAAATTAGAATTTCAGGCTCGTGCCCACGTCAAGAGGTATGAGACCTCCGACGATTTTCTTAGCCTACAAACTAAGGGTGAAAAGCTCAATCGTTGAGCTTGTGCTCAGATTGTCTGAGTACAACAATCACTTGAATCGAGTGGGAGTTGATCTTCCAGATGAGATAGTGATGTTTCTCCAAAGTCATTGCCAACAAGCTGCTAGAGCTTCGTGATGAACTATAACATATCAAGGATAGAGATGATGATCCTTGAGGTATTCGCGTTGTTTGACATCGCGAAAGTAAAAATCAAGAAGGAGCATCAATTGTTGATGGTTGGTGAAACCACTAGTTTCAAGAAGGGCAAGGGCAAGAAGGGACACTTCATGAAATGGCAAATCAGTTGCTGCTCCAGTGAAGAAACCCAAGGTTGAACCCAAACCCGAGACTAAGTGCTTCTGCAATAAGGGGAACAGCCACTGGAGCAGAATTACCCTAGATACTTGGTAGATAAGAAGGCTGGCAAGGTCGATAGAAGTATATTGGATATACATTAAGTTATTGTGTATTTTACTAGTACTCCTAGTAGCACCAAGGTATTAGATACCGGTTCGGTTGCTAAGTGTTAGTAACTCGAGATAAAAGGCTACGGAATAAACGGAGACTAGCTAAAGGAGAGCTGACGATATGTGTTGGAAGTGTTTCCAGTTTTGATGTGATCAAACATCGCACGCTCCCTCTACCATCAAGATTAGTATTAAACCAGAATAATTATCATTTGGTGTTTGCGTTGAGCATAGACATGATTGGATTATGTCTATCGCAATACGGTTATTCATTTAAGGAGAATAATGGTTACTCTATTTATTTGAATAATACCTTCGATGGTCTTGCACCTAAAAGAATGGTTTATTGAATCTCGATCGTAGTGATACACATTTTCATGCCAAAATATATAAGATAGTAATGATAGTACCACATACTTGTGGCACTGCCATGTAATTCATATTGGTATAAAACGCATGAAGAAGCTCCATGTTGATGGATCTTTGGACTCACTCGTTTTTGAAAAGTTTGAGACATGCAAACCATGTCTATTGGTGCATACGCATGAAGAAACTCCATGCAGATGGATAGTTTGGACTCACTTGATTTTGAATCAATTGAGATATGCAAATCATACCACATGGGCAAGATGCTGAAAAGCCTTAGTTTCAGTAAGATGGAACAAGGTAGCAACCTGTTGGAAGTAACACATTTTGATGTGTGCAGTCCAATGAGTGCTGAGGCATGCAGTGAATATCATTATGTTCTGACTTCACAGATGATTCGAGTAGATGTTGAGTATATTTACTTGATGAAACACAAGTCTGAATTATTGAATGGTTCAAGTAATTTCAGAGTGAAGTTAAAGATCATTGTGACAAGAGGATAAAATGTCTATGATATGATCATAGAGATGAGTATCTGAGTTACGAGCTTTGGCACGCAATTAAGACACTGTGGAAATTGTTTTACAATTAATACCGCCTGGAACACCATAGTGTGATGGTGTGTCCGAACATCATAGTTGCACCCTATTGGATATGGTGCGTACCATGATGTCTCTTATCGAATTACCACTATCGTTCATGGGTTAGGCATTAGAGACAACCGCACTCACTTTAATAGGGCACCATGTAATTCCGTTGAGACGACACTGTTTGAACTATGGTTTGGAGAAACCTAAGTTGTCGTTTCTTAAAAGTTTGGGGCTGCGACGCTTATGTGAAAGGTTTCATCATGATAAGCTCGAACCCAAAACGGATAAATACATCTTCATAGGATACCCAAAATGGTTGGGTATACCTCCTGTCTCAGATCCGGAAGCAAAAGTAATTGTTTCTAGAAACAGGTCCTTTCTCGAGGAAAAGTTTCTCTCGAAAGAATTGAGTGGGAGGATGGTGGAGACTTGATGAGGTTAATGAACCGTCACTTCAACTAGTGTGTAGCAGGGCACAGGAAGTTGTTCCCATGGCACCTACACCAATTGAAGTAGAAGCTTATGATAGTGATCATGAAGTTTCGGATCAAGTCACTAACGTACCTCGTAGGGTGACAAGGATGCGTAGTACTTCAGAGTGGTACGCAATCCTGTCTTAGAGGTCATGTTGCTAGACAACAATGAACCTACAAGCTATGGAGAAGCGATGGTGGGCCCGGATTCCGACGAATGGCTCGAGGCCATGAAATCCGAGATAGGATCCATGTATCAGAACAAAGCATGGACTTTGGTGGACTTGCCCGATGATAGGCAAGCCATTGAGATAAATGGATATTTAAGAAAAAGACGGACATGGATGGTAATGTTACCGTCTATGAAGCTCGACTTGTGGCGAAGAGTTTTTCACAAGTTCAAGGAGTTGACTACGGTGAGATTTTCTCACCCGTAGCGATGCTTAAGTCCGTCGGAATCATGTTAGCATTAGCTGCATTTATGAAATCTGGCAGATGGATGTCAAAACGAGTTTCCTTACCAGTCTTCGTAAGGAAAGGTTGTATGTGATACAATCAGAAAGTTTTTGTCGATCCTAAGGATGCTAAAAGGTATGCTGGCTCCAGCGATCCTTCTAAGGACTGGAGTAAGCATCTCGGAGTTGGAATGTACGCTTTGATGAGATGATCAAAGATTTTGGGTTTATATAAAGTTTATGAGAAACTTGTATTTCCAAAGAAGTGAGTGGGAGCGCTATAGAATTTCTGATAAGTATATGTTGTTGACATATTGTTGATCAGAAATGATGTAGAATTTCTGGAAAGCATATAGGGTTATTTGAAAAGTGTTTTTCAATGGAAAACCTGGATTAAGCTACTTAGACATTGAGCATCAAGATCTATGAGGATAGATCAAAAAAACGCTAAATGGTACTTTCAAATGAGCACATACCTTGACATGATCTTGAAGGTGTTCAAGATGGATCAGTCAAAGAAGGAGTTCTTGCCTGAGATGTAAGGTATGAAGTTAAGATTTAAAGCTCGACCACGGCAGAAAAGAGAGAAAGGACGAAGGTCGTCCCCTATGCTTCAGACATAGGCTCTATAGTATGCCATGCTGTGTACCGCACCGGAAGTGTGCCTTGCCATGAGTCAGTCAAGGGGTACAAGAATGATCCAGGAATGGATCATTGGACAGCGGTCAATAATTGTCCTTGGAGTAAATAAGGACATGTTTCTCGATTATGGAGGTAATAAAGAGTTCGGTGTAAGGGGTTACGTCGATGCAAGCTTTAACACCTATCCGAGTGACTCTGAGTAGCAAACCGGATACGTATAGTGGAGCAACCATTTGGAATAGATCCAAGTGGAGTGTGGAAGCAGCGTTTACAATATGACCTAGAAATTTGCAAAGCACACACGGATCTGAAAGGTTCAGACCCGATGACTAAAAACCTCTCTCACAAGCAAAACATGATCAAACCTGAGAACTCATTGAGTCTTAATCACATGATGATGTGAACTAGTTTACAGACACTAGTAAACTCTTTGGATGTTGGTCACATGGCGATGTGACCTATCAGCGTTAATCACATGACGATGTGAACTAGATTATTGACTCTAGTGCAAGTGGGAGACTGTTGAAAATATGCCCTAGAGGCAATAATAAATTAATTATTATTATATTTCCTTGTTCATGATAATCGTTTATTATCCATGCTATAATTGTATTGATAGGAAACTCAGATACATGTGTGGGTACATAGACAACACCATGTCCCTGGTAAGCCTCTAGTTGACTAGCTCGTTGATCAATAGATGGTTACGGTTTCCTGACCATGGACATTGGATGTCATTGATAACGGGATCACATCATTAGGAGAATGATGTGATGGACAAGACCCAATCCTAAGCCTAGCACAGATCGTGTAGTTCGTATGCTAAAGCTTTTGTAATGTCAAGTATCATTTACTTGGACCATGAGATTGTGCAACTCCCGGATACCGTAGGAATGCTTTGGGTGTACCAAACGTCACAACTTAACTGGGTGGCTATAAAGGTGCATTACAGGTATCTCCAAAAGTGTCTGTTGGGTTGGCACGAATCGAGACTGGGATTTGTCACTCCGGTTGACGGAGAGGTATTTCTGGACCCACTCGGTAGGACATCAACATAATGTGCACAATGTGATCAAGGAGTTGATCACGGGATGATGTGTTACGGAACGAGTAAAGAAACTTGCCGGTAACGAGATTGAACAAGGTATCGGTATACCGACGATCGAATCTCGGGCAAGTACAATACCGTTAGACAAAGGGAATTGAATACGGGATTGATTGAATCCTCAGCGTCGTGGTTCATCTGATGAGATCATCGTGGAACATGTGGGAGCCAACATGGGTATCCAGATCCCGCTGTTGGTTATTGACCGGAGAACGTCTCGGTCATGTCTGCATGTCTCCCGAACCCGTAGGGTCTACACACTTAAGGTTCGATGACGCTAGGGTTATAAAGGAAGTTTGTATGTGGTTACCGAATGTTGTTCGGAGTCCCGGACGAGATCCCGGACGTCGCGAGGAGTTCCGGAATGGTCCGGAGGTAAAGATTTATATATGGAAAGTTGTTGTTCGGGTTCCGGAAAAAGTTCGGGTTTTTCGGTATTGTATCGGGAAGCTTCCAGAAGGTTCTGGAGGATTCCGGAGGGGTCCGGAGGTCCGGAAATTGTTCCACCACGTCCAATACAGTAGCATGGGCTGTAGGGGGGCGCCCTAGCCTTAATGGGCCAGGGGCACCAGCCCCCCCCCAAGGCCCATGCGCATGGGAAGGGGAAAACCCTAAAGGGGGAGGCCTCCACTTGACTTGGGAGGCACTCCTCCCCCCTTGGCCGCCCCCCCTAGATGGGATCTAGGGCTGGCCGCACCCCTTGGGGTGGGAAACCCTAAAGGGGGCGCAGCCCCCTTCCCCCCTATATATATTTGAGGTTTTGGGGCTGCCAACACATGAGTTTTCTCCCTCTATTGGTGCAGCCCTGCCTCTTCTCCTCCTCCTCCTCTCCCGCGGTGCTTGGCGAAGCCCTGCTGGATTGCCACGCTCGTCCACCACCACCACGCCATTGTGCTGCTGCAGGATGGAGTCTTCCTCAACCTCTCCCTCTCTCCTTGCTGGATCAAGGCGTGGGAGACGTCACCGGGCTGTACGTGTGTTGAACGCGGAGGTGCCGTCCGTTCGGCACTAGGATCTCCGGTGATTTGGATCACGACGAGCACGACTCCTTCAACCCCGTTCTCATGAATGCTTCCGCTTAATGATCTACAAGGGTATGTAGATGCACTCTCCTTCCCCTCGTTGGTGGTTTCTCCATAGATAGATCTTGGTGACACGTAGGAAAATTTTGAATTTCTGCTACGTTCCCCAACACGACATACCATATGGATTCAACCCATCACCTAATATGGCTATTCTGACATTCCCAGCCTCGGCTGCTTCCTCGGGGTATTCTTCATCGAACGACTTCCATGCTTCCCCACCCAATGGATGTACGATTTTTTTTTGGATTGTACCTTATACCTTCCTTGTGCCACTTCATCATTTTGGCAGACTCCTTTGTGATGAAAAGGTGCTGCAGTCTTTTTATGAAATCAAGATACCGAAGAACCTTAACGGGGATGGTTAGCTGCTTTTTCTCACCATCCTCACCGACCACCTCAATGTACCGAGATGAACCGCACTTCCTACAGTACTTGTCATCTGCATACTCGTGCCTAAACAAAAGACAATTCTTCGGGCAAACATCTATTTTCTCATAATCCATAGAGAGTGCCTTCATGATTTTATTTGTATCGTACATGCTTTTCGGCAGTTCATGACCCTCAGGGAGGCTGTTAGCCCATACTCCCAGGAATGCTTCGAAGCATTTCTGGCTACAGCTCTACTCAGCCTTGACTGCAATCAGTTGCGAGATGGCAGCTGAGATATTTTCGCACCCACATAAAGAGGTTTCTTCGACGAGGCCAAGACCTCCAAGAAGGCCTGTGCGGTTGCCTCCGGCTCCTCCAGTTCATTCTCTGAAGGTGTCGCATTTGCCGTTTCTGCAACAATGACATCATCTAGCATGTCCCTGACCCCGTCGGCCTCATATCCATCGATGCGTTGTCGCATCACCTCCTCTCTACCACGGTCCTGCTCGGCTATGTTTATCGGTGGCATGTCAAAGTTTGGCATATATCCGTGCATGCGAAGGTGCTCACTCATGTCTGTCTGATTTCTACGGTGACGTCTGGCACATCTCGCACAGGGGCATGGTGGGATAATTCTCATTGGACGACGGAATATCTCCTTCAAATACACATCGGTTTTCGCGATCGACTCTGATGTTACTCGATTCCGACGGATAAAACCACTGTACATCCACTGATTATCTGCCATCCTCTGCTTTTTTGCAAGCCACACAACATAATTAAGGATTCACTTAAATTAATCACATCAAATTTTCAGTTTCTACCGCGTTGAATCCACCTACATCTCTAATAGGTAAAGATGGGTCCTAATCCCACCCGAGGATGTGTAGATTGAGTACGTTCTCCATTCTACCCCGTTCCGAGACAAAATTTCGGCAGCACTTCCCCGCTGTTCTCCAGATACACGTCTCGGCAAATAGCCGAGAGAATGTGCTCCGGAGAACAATGGGGAGGTGCCGCCGAAATCCTGTCTCGGAACGAGGTAGAACATGGAGAACATACCCAATCTACACATCCTTGGGCTGTCCATGGAAAACGCTGGACAATCCAAAAGAGCTATGGTGATAAATATGCAATTGAATGCATATTTATCGATGCAACCCTTTCGGACGGGAGACGCCTAGGTTACGCCAGTTGACTTGAGAATGAAACCTAGTGACATCAAAAAATGGAGGAGATGGACTTGTAGCTCACCCTCGGCTGTAGGTGAAGGAGTTGAACAACAGAGGGATGCTCAGGGACCAACACGCCGGACGACGGTCACTTTGATGAAATGCAACACCACGAAGCCTGCAAATTCCATCGCGACAAAAAATTTAGAACATCACAATATCATCAGCATCGTCTAACAATCATCGAATCATAAAAAAAACATCATCATCATCTAAAAATTATCGAAGCATAAAAAAACATCATCATCTATCATCAACATCATCATCTACCAATCATCTATCATCCATCATCATCATCATCTCAAAATCATCGAAGCATAAAAAATCATCATTATCACTTCTCATCTAACAATCATCATCATCTCAAAAATAATCCGTATGAACAAGTTATCTATCTAACTACAATCTATGTGTCTAACTATCACATTTAGCCCTCTTATCCTCTACAAAATCATGAAAAAACATAAAAAATGTTCTTGGCAGGGAAGGGGGCCGGACCTAAGGGAG
>NC_057794.1:21577916-21578598 GCF_018294505.1 Triticum aestivum
GTTGGGCGGTGTTGGTGGCTGCGGCTATAAGGGTCGAGAGAGGTTGGGTCGGGGTGAGACAGAGAGGGAACAGGTGGAGGAGGACGAATAGTGAGTGGATAAGGTCACCCTATGCCGACGGCCCGCCGTCGGCATAAGCCGGGTCTACAAGTCAGTGGAGCGGGAGGAGTGGATAAGGTGGCCCTATGCCGACAGCAAGGCCGTCGGCATAGAGAGGAGGCCTATGCCATCGGCCATGCCGTAGGCATAGATGGCAACAACATTTTTTTGAAGAAATAGTCCCACCTCGCCCAGGGACAAGAAATTATTACATTTTTTAGATATTCAGTTATTACATTTTTTAGATTTTTAGTTTTGTGCATGGGACCCGGTTGTGACGCTAGTGACACGGCGGCAGCGACGCCCATGAGTGGGGCAGACCCCGGAGCCGCGTGCCCTGGGGGGTAGCAATGCCACCGAAGCATCGCACCGGGACCTCATACATGCCGTACGGTGTGGTGGCATGACCGAAGAGGCGGCACGCGTCTCCGGGGTGTGCCTCCCTCACGGACGGCGCCGCCGCCGGCACCTGGAGGGGGGAAACGGACGCGTCGGGTCTACACGGAGGGGATCTTGCCGTGGGTCTGGCCCGGATGTTGCTCCAAAGTGTTCCTATGGGCTGACCTAACACAACCGGGTGGAT
>NC_057794.1:21579483-21580519 GCF_018294505.1 Triticum aestivum
GGCGGCACGCGTCTTCGGGATGTGCCCCCCCTCACGGACGGCGCCGCCGCCGGCACCTAGAGGGGGGAAACGGACACGTCGGGTCTATACTGAGGGGATCTTGCCGTGGGTCTGGCCCGGATGTTGCTCCAAAGTGTTCCTATGGGCTGACCTAACACAACCGGGTGGATAGGTCCACTGCTCAAAGCCCGGCCGTGCAAAGTCAAAGGGCTAGATCCCATGGTCAAACGCTGCAGGGTTAGGCGGGACGGGGCTCTCGGGGGTAGCAATGCCACCCGAGCGTCGCACCGGGCCCTCATACATGCGGGGTGGTGTGGTGGCATGTCCGAAGAGGCGAGACGCGTCTCCGGTGTGTGGCCCCCCTCACGGACGGTGATGACACGGTAGTAGACGTTCCGCGGTAATGATGCGGCGTGAATATTATTAAATACTTGGAGCACGATAAAATCATGAGTTTTTTACACGACGTGGGCAAATGTGCCGTAGGAATGATGGTAATTTTTTATAATTGTTCGTGATGGAGTAGTATCTCAACAATTCCCTCTTACGCGGATTGCTCTTCGCGTGTCTACGACTGTGGCCGGCGGCCTCCGGGGGCTAGCATGCCGCCAAATATTGCGTAGGAGGCCTCTCACAAGTCTGGAAGTGTTGTGGCGGTACAAACGGCAGGCACGCGTCTCCGGGGTGTGCCCCCCTCACGGACGGCGCCGCTGCCGACACCTGGAGGGGGGAAACGGACGCGTCGGGTCTACACGGAGGGGATCTTGCCACTGGTCTGGCCCGGATGTTGCTCCAAAGTGTTCCTATGGACTGACCTAACACAACCGGGTGGATAGGTCCACTGCTCAAAGACCGTCCGTGCAAAGTCAAAGGACTAGATCCCGTGGTCAAACGCTACAGGATTAGGCGGGACGGGGGCCTTATGGGGTAGCAATGCCACTTGAGCATCGCACCGGGCCCTCAAACATGCGGGGTGGTGTGGTGGCATGTCCGAAGAGGCGGCACGCGTCTCCGGGGTATGCCCCCCCTCACGGAC
>NC_057794.1:21581998-21582972 GCF_018294505.1 Triticum aestivum
GGCACGCGTCTTCGGGGTGTGCCCCCCCTCACGGACGGCGCCGCCGCCGGCACCTGGAGGGGGGAAACGGACACGTCGGGTCTACACGGAGGGGATCTTGCCATGGGTCTGGCCCGGATGTTGCTCCAAAGTGTTCCTCTGGGCTGACCTAACACAACCGGGTGGATAGGTCCACTGCTCAAAGCCTGGCCGTGCAAAGTCAAAGGGCTAGATCCCATGGTCAAACGCTGCAGGGTTAGGCGGGATGGGGCTCTCGGGGGTAGCAATGCCACCCGAGCGTCGCACCGGGCCCTCATACGTGCGGGGTGGTGCGGTGGCATGTCCGAAGAGGCGACACGCGTCTCCGGGGTGTGGCCCCCCTCACGGACGGCGATGACACGGTAGTAGACGTTCCACGGTAACAATACGGCGTGAATATTATTAAATACTTGGAGCACGATAAAATCATGAGTTTTTTACACGACGTGGGCAAATGTGCCGTAGGAATGATGGTAATTTTTTATAATTGTTCGTGGTGGAGTAGTATCTGAACAATTCCCTCTTACGCGGATTGCTCTTCGCGTGTCTACGACTATGGCCGGCGGCCTTCGGGGGCTAGCATGCCGCCAAATATTGCGTAGGCGGCCTCTCACAAGTCTGGAAGTGTTGTGGTGGTACAAACGGCAGGCACGCGTCTCCAGGGTGTGCCCCCCTCATGGACGGCGCCGCTGCCGACACCTGGAGGGGGGAAACGGACGCGTCGGGTCTACACGGAGGGGATCTTGCCACTGGTCTGGCCCGGATGTTGCTCCAAAGTGTTCCTATGGACTGACCTAACACAACCGGGTGGATAGGTCCACTGCTCAAAGCCCGTCCGTGCAAAGTCAAAGGACTAGACACGTGGTCAAACGCTGCAGGATTAGGCGGGACGGGGGCCCTAGGGGGTAGCAATGCCACTCGAGCGTCGCACTGGGCCCTCATACATGCGGGGTGGT
>NC_057794.1:21584372-21699128 GCF_018294505.1 Triticum aestivum
GGGGAAACGGACGCGTCGGGTCTACACGGAGGGGATCTTGCCGTGGGTCTGGCCCGGATGTTGCTCCAAAGTGTTCCTATGGACTGACCTAACACAACCAGGTGGATAGGTCCACTGCTCAAAGCCCGTCCGTGCAAAGTCAAAGGGCTAGATCCCGTGGTCAAACGCTATAAGGTTAGGTGGGACGGGGGCCCTAGGGGGTAGCAATGCCACCCGAGCATCGCACCGGGCCCTCATACATGCAGGGTGGTGTGGTGGCATGTCCGAAGAGGCGGCACGCGTCTCCGGGGTGTGCCCCCCCTCCAAGTGACGGCGGCACTGCCTTGCGTGCATGGGTGCACACCGCGGAGCCCCAAGACGGGCGTCTACGCATGCCTGAACACTTTCACATATGCATCAGGACCCGTGTGATGTTTCGGTGACATAGCTACACCCCGAATCCACCCACCAACCAGAATTCCGTCCGTGTCGACCGTTTTCCCCCTCCGTGACACGGCGATAGCGACGTTCGTAACGGAGGCCAATCGATATACAATCAGGGTATGTTTTTTTAGATAAGGCATAATTATCTTATGCAAAAACAAAAACTAAAACAAAGTAAAAATTAGAAAATAAAGTAAAAATAAAAAAATATTATGCCGACGGCAAGGCCGTCGGCATATCTGTGCACACACGGAGGTGCAGTCCCATGAATCGATGACATGGCATGGCACACGAATCGATGACGTGGCAGAGGGGCCTATGCCGACGGCTATACCGTAGGCATATCTTTGCCATGGGTAGTATAAAGCAAAATTAAAAATAAAACTAAATAAATGTATGCCGACGGCTAGGCCGTCGGCATATCTGTGCACACACGGAGGTGCAGTCCCACGGATCGATGACGTGGCATAGCACACGGATCGATGACGTGGCAGAGGGGTATGGGCCAGGTCTATGCCGACGGCCGCCGTTACCACCCGTCGGCGTAGGCTCAACGCCGTCAAACGTTCACCGCTGACCTTGTAGCTGGGCATGGGCTATGCCGACGGCTGCTCCTTTGCCGACGGGCCCCGTAGGCGTATCACGAGCGGTCCCGACGGCCTCGTCTATGCCGACGGCCCCGTCGGCATATATGGATTTATGCGAACGGCTTTTCTACGCCTACAGCCTACCCTTGGCCGTCGGCATAGCTCCATTTATGCCCACGGGCGCCGTCGGCATAGATTCGGCCGTTGGCAAACCAAGTTTTTGTTGGGGAACGTTGCAGAAAATTAAAAAATTTCCTACGGTTTCACCAAGATCCATCTATGAGTTCATCTAAGCAACGAGTCATGGGAGAGTGATTGCATCTACATACCACTTGTAGATCGCGTGCGGAAGCGTTCAATGGAACGGGGATGATGGAGTCGTACTCGCCGTGATTCAGATCACCGATGACCTAGTGCCGAATGGACAACACCTCCGCGTTCAACACACGTACGGAGCGGATGACGTCTCCTCCTTCTTGATCCAGCAAGGGGGAAGGAGAGGTTGATGATGATCCAGCAGCACGACGGCGTGGTGGTGGATGCAGCAGAACTCCGATAGGGCTTCGCTAAGCAACTACGGGAGGAGGAGGAGGTGTTGCAGGGAGGAGGGAGGCGCCAAGGCTTATAGGTGCGGCTGCCCCTCCCTCCCCTCCCTTTATACAGGTGCAAGAGAGAGGGGGAGGGAGCAGCCTTGCCCCTTCCTACAAGGAAGGGGTGCGGCCAAGTGGGGGGAAGGAGTCCATCCTCCCCAAGGCACCTCGGAGGTGCCTTCCCCTCTTTGGACTCTCCCCTCTCCTTTATCTCTAGGCACATGGGCCTCTTGGGGCTGGTGCCCTTGGCCCATATAGGCCAAGGCGCACCCCCTACAGCCCATGTGGCCCCCCCGGGGCTGGTGGACCCCTGGTGGACCCCCCGGACCCCTTTCGGCACTCGCGGTACAATACCGATAATGCCCGAAACTTTTCCGGTGACCAAAATAAGACTTCCAATATATAAATCTTTACCTCCGGACCATTCTGGAACTCCTCGTGACGTCCGGGATCTCATCCGGGACTCCGAACAACATTTGGTTTGCTGCATACTCATATTCATACAACCCTAGCGTCACCGAACCTTAAGTGTCTAGACCCTACGGGTTCGGGAGACATGCAAACATGACCGAGACGGCTCTCGGGCAATAACCAACAGCGGGATCTGGATACCCATGTTGGCTCCCACATGCTCCTCGATGATCTCATCGGATGAACCACGATGTCGAGGATTCAAACAACCCCATATACAATTCCCTTTGTCAATCGGTATTTTACTTGCCCGAGATTCGATCGTCGGTATCCCAATACCTCGTTCAATCTCGTTACCGGCAAGTCACTTTACTCGTACCATAATGCATGATCCCGTGACCAAACACTTGGTCACTTTGAGCTCATTATGATGATGCACTACCGAGTGGGCCTAGTGATACCTCTCCGTCATACGGAGTGACAAATCCCAGTCTCGATCCGTGTCAATCCAACAGACACTTTCGGAGATACCTGTAATGCACCTTTATAGTCACCCAGTTACATTGTGACGTTTGGTACACCCAAAGCACTCCTACGGTATCCGGGAGTTACACGATCTCATGGTCTAAGGAAGAGATACTTGACATTGGAAAAGCTCTAGCAAAACGAACTACACGATCTTGTGCTATGCTTAGGATTGGGTCTTGTCCATCACATCATTCTCCTAATGATGTGATCCCGTTATCAACGACATCCAACGTCCATAGTCAGGAAACCATGACTATTTGTTGATCAACGAGCTAGTCAACTAGAGGCTCACTAGGGACATATTGTGGTCTATGTATTCACACGTTTATTACGATTTCCGGATAATACAATTATAGCATGAATAAAAGACAATTATCATGAACAAGGAAATATAATAATAATACTTTTATTATTGCCTCTAGGGCATATTTCCAACAGTCTCCCACTTGCACTAGAGTCAATAATCTAGTTACATTGTGATGAATCGAACACCCATAGAGTTCTGGTGTTGATCATGTTTTGCCCGCGGAAGAGGTTTAGTCAACGGGTCTGCAATATTCAGATCCATATGTATTTCGCAAAACTTTATGTCATATCATAGATGCTGCTACCACGTTCCACTTGGAGCTATTCCAAATTGTTGCTCCATTATACGTATCCGGTATCTCTACTCAGAGCTATCCGGATAGGTGTTAAGCTTGCATCGACGCAGCTCTTTACGTCGAACTCTTTATCACCTCCATAACCGAGAAACATATCCTTATTCCTCTAAGGATAATTTTGACCGCTATCTGGTGATCCACTCCTTGATCACCTTTGTACCCTCTTGCCAGATATGTAGCAAGGCACACATCAGGTGCGGTACACAGCATAGCATACTGTAGAGCCTATGTCTAAGGCATAGGGGACGACCTTCGTCCTTTCTCTCTCTTCTGCCGTGGTCGAGCTTTAACTCTTAACTTCATAACTTTCAACTCAGGCAAGAACTCCTTCTTTGACTGATCCATCTTGAACACCTTCAAGATCATGTTAAGGTATGTGCTCATTTGAAAGTATCATTTAGCGTTTTCGATCTATCCTTATAGATCTTGATGCTTAATGTTTAAGCAGCTTATTCAAGGTTTTCTGTTGAAAAACACTTTTCAAATAACCCTATATGCTTTCCAGAAATTCTACATCATTTCTGATCAACAATATGTCAACAACATATACTCATCAGAAATTCTATAGTGCTCCCACTCACTTCTTTGGAAATACAAGTTTCTCATAAACTTTGTATAAACCCAAAATCTTTGATCATCTCATCAAAGCGTATATTCCATCTCCGAGATGCTTACTCCAGTCCTTAGAAGGGTTGCTGGAGCTTTGCATACTTGTTAGCGTCTTTCAGGATTGACAAAACCTTCTGGTTGTATCACATACAACCTTTCCTCAAGGATATCGTCGAGGAAACAATGTTTTGACATCCTATCTGCAAGATTTCATAAACGCAGCTAATGCTAGCATGATTCCGACGGACTTAAGCATCGCTACGGGTGAGAAAATCTCACCGTAGTCAACTCCTTGAACTTGTGAAAAACTCTTCGCCACAAGTCGAGCTTCATAGACGGTAACATTACCGTCCACGTCCGTCTTTTTTCTTAAAGATCCATTTATCTCAATGGCTTGCCTATCATCGGGCAAGTCCACCAAAGTCCATGCTTTGTTCTGATACATGGATCCTATCTCGGATTTCATGGCTTCTAACCATTTGTCGGAATCCGGGCCCACCATCGCTTCTCCATAGCTCGCAGGTTCATTGTTGTCTAGAAACATGACCTTCAAGACATGATTACTGTACCACTCTGAAGTAGTACGCATCCTTGTCACCCTACGAGGTACGGTAGTGACTTGATCCGAAACTTCATGATCACTATCATAAGCTTCTACTTCAATTGGTGTAGGCGCCACAGGAACAACTTCCTGTGCCCTGCTGCACACTAGTTGAAGTGATGGTTCAATAACCTCATCAAGTCTCCACCATCCTCCCGCTCAATTCTTTCGAGAGAAACTTTTCCTGGAGAAAGAACCCGTTTCTAGAAACAATTACTTTTGCTTCCGGATCATGAGATAGGAGGTATACCCAACTGTTTTGGGTGTCCTATGAAGATGTATTTATCCGTTTTGGGTTCGAGCTTATCACGATGAAACTTTTTCACATAAGCGTCGCAGCCCCAAACTTTTAAGAAACGACAACTTAGGTTTCTCCAAACCATAGTTCAAACAGTGTCGTCTCAACGGAATTATGTGGTGCCCTATTAAAGTGAGTGCGGTTGTCTCTAATGCCTAACCCATGAACCATAGTGGTAATTCGATAAGAGACATCATGGTACGCACCATATCTGATAGGGTGCAACTATGATGTTCGGACATACCATCACACTATGGTGTTCCAGGAGGTATTAATTATGAAACAATTTCCACAATGTCTTAATTGCATGCCAAAGCTCGTAACTCAGATACTCATCTCTATGATCATATCATAGACATTTTATCCTCTTGTCACGATGATCTTTAACTTCACTCTGAAATTACTTGAACCATTCAATAATTCAGACTTGTATTTCATCAAGTAAATACACTCAGTATCTACTTAAATCATCCGTGAAGTAAGAACATAACGATATTCACTGCATGCCTCAGCACTCATTGGACTGCACACATCAAAATGTGTTACTTCCAACAAGTTGCTATCTTGTTCCATCTTACTGAAACCGAGGCTTTTCAGTCATCTTGCCCATGTGGTATGATTTGCATATCTCAAGTGATTCAAAATCAAGTGAGTCCAAACGATCCATCCCCATGGAGTTTCTTGATGCGTATACGCCAATAGACGTGGTTCGCATGTCTCAAACTTGTCAAAACGAGTGAGTCCAAAGATCCATCAACATGGAGCTTCTTCATGCGTTTTACACCAATATGACTTACATGGCAGTGCCACAAGTAAGTGGTACTATCATTACTATCTTATATCTTTTGGCATCAAAATGTGTATCACTACAATCGAGATTCAATAAACCATTCTTTTAGGTGCAAGACCATTGAAGGTATTTATTCAAATAAATAGAGTAACCATTATTCTCCTTAAATGAATAACCGTATTGCGATAGACATAATCCAATTATGTCTATGCTCAACGCAAACACCAAATAACAATTTTAGGTTTAACTCCAATCTCGATGGTAGAGGGAGCGTGCGATGCTTGATCACATCAACCTTGGAAACACTTCCAACACATATCATCGGCTCACCTTTAGCTAGTCTCCGTTTATTCCGTAGCTTTTATTTCGAGTTACTAACACTTAGCAACCGAACCGGTATCTAATACCCTGGTGCTACTAGGAGTACTAGTAAAGTACACATTAATATAATGTATATCCAATATACTTCTATCGACCTTGCCAGCCTTCTCATCTACCAAGTATCTAGGGTGGTTCCGCTTCAGTGTCCGTTCCTCTCATTACAGAAGCACTTAGTCTCGGGTTTGGGTTCAACCTTGGGTTTCTTCACTAGAGCAGCAACTGTTTTGCCGTTTCATGAAGTATCTCTTGTTGCCCTTTCCCTTCTTGAAACTAGTGGTTTTACCAACCATCAACAATTGATGCTCCTACTTGACTTCTACTTTCGCGGTGTCAAACATCGCGAACACTTCAAGGATCATCATATCTATCCCTGACATGTTATAGTTCATCACGAAGCTCTAGTAGCTTGGTGGCAATGTCTTTGGAGGAACATCACTATCTCATCTGGAAGATTAACTCCCACTCGATTCAAGTGATTGTTGTACCCAGACAATCTGAGTACAATCTCAACGATTGAGATCTTCTCCCTTAGTTTGTAGGCTAGAAAACTCGTCGGAGGTCTCATACCTCTTGACGTGGGCACGAGCCTGAAATCCCAATTTCAGCTCTCAGAACATCTCATATGTTCCGCGACATTTCAAAAACGTCTTTGGTGCCTCAATTCTAAGCCGTTTAACATTACCGAACTATCACGTAGTCATCAAAACGTGTGTGTCAGATGTTCGCAACATCCACAGACCACGTTCGAGGTCCCGCACACCGAGCGGTGCATTAAGGACATAAGCTTTCTACTGACCGCATAATTGCTACTGTCAACTTTCAACTATATTTTCTCTAGGAACATATCTAAACAGTAGAACTAAAGCGCGAGCTATGACATAATTTGCAAAGGGTTTTTGACTATGTTCAGGATAATTAAGTTCATCTTATGAACTCCCACTCAGATAGACATCCCTCTAGTCATCTAAGTGATTACACGATCCGAGTCAACTAGGCCATGTCCGATCATCACGTGAGACGGACTAGTCATCGTCGGTGAACATCTCCATGTTGATCGTATCTACCATACGACTCATGTTCGACCTTTCGGTCTCTTGTGTTTCGAGGCCATGTCTGTACATGCTAGGCTCGTCAAATTAACCTAAGTGTATTGCATGTGTAAAACTGTCTTACACCCGTTGTATGTGAACGTAAGGATCTATCACACCCGATCATCACGTGGTGCTTTGAAACGACGAACTTTAGCAACGGTGCACAGTTAGGGAGAACACTTTCTTGAAATTGTTATGAGGGATCATCTTATTTACTACCGTCATTCTAAGTAAACAAGATGCATAAACATAATAAACATCACATGCAATTATATATAGTAGTGACATGATATGGCCAATATCATATAGCTCCTTTGATCTCCATCTTCGGGGCTCCATGATCATCCTGTCACCGGCATGACACCATGATCTCCATCATCATGATCTCAATCATCGTGTCTTCATGAAGTTGTCACGCCAACGACTACTTCTACTTCTATGGCTAACGCGTTTAGCAATAAAGTAAAGTAATTTACATGGCGTTCTTCAATGACACGCAGGTCATACAAAAAATAAAGACAACTCCTATGGCTCCTGCCGGTTGTCATACTCATCGACATGCAAGTATTGATTCCTATTACAAGAACATGATCTCATACATCACATATATCATTCATCATTCATCACAACTTTGGCCATATCACATCACAGAACACTTGCTGCAAAAATAAGTTAGACGTCATCTAATTTTTGTTGCAAGTTTTACGTGGCTGCAATAGGGTTCTAGCAAGAACGTTTTCTTACCTACGTGAAAGCCACAACGTGATTTGTCAACTTCTATTTACCCTTCATAAGGACCCTTTTCATCGAATCCGCTCCAACTAAAGTGGGAGAGACAGACACCCGCTAGCCACCTTATGCAACTAGTGCATGTCAGTCGGTGGAACCAGTCTCACGTAAGCGTATGTGTAAGGTCGGTCCGGGCCGCTTCATCCCACAATACCGCTGAAGCAAGATAAGACTAGTAGCGGCAAGAAAGTTGACAATATCTACGCCCACAACAAATTGTGTTCTACTCGTGCAATAGAGAACTACGCATAGACCTAGCTCATGATGCCACTGTTGGGGAACGTTGCAGAAAATTAAAAAATTTCCTACGGTTTCACCAAGATCCATCTATGAGTTCATCTAAGCAACGAGTCATGGGAGAGTGATTGCATCTACATACCACTTGTAGATCGTGTGCGGAAGCGTTCAATGGAACGGGGATGATGGAGTCGTACTCGCCGTGATTCAGATCACCGATGACCTAGTGCCGAACGGACAGCACCTCCGCGTTCAACACACGTACGGAGCGGATGACGTCTCCTCCTTCTTGATCCAGCAAGGGGGAAGGAGAGGTTGATGATGATCCAACAGCACGACGACGTGGTGGTGGATGCAGCAGAACTCCGGCAGGGCTTCGCTAAGCAACTACGGGAGGAGGAGGAGGTGTTGCAGGGAGGAGGGAGGCGCCAAGGCTTATAGGTGCGGCTGCCCCTCCCTCCCCTCCCTTTATATAGGTGCAAGAGAGAGGGGGAGGGCACAGCCTTGCCCCTTCCTACAAGGAAGGGGTGCGGCCAAATGGGGGGAAGGAGTCCATCCTCCCCAAGGCACCTCGGAGGTGCCTTCCCCTCTTTGGACTCTCCCCTCTCCTTTATCTCTAGGTGCATGGGCCTCTTGGGGCTGGTGCCCTTGGCCCATATAGGCCAAGGCGCACCCCCTACAGCCCATGTGGCCCCCCCGGGGCTGGTGGACCCCCCGGACCCCTTTCGGCGCTCCCGGTACAATACCGATAATGCCCGAAACTTTTCCGGTGACCAAAATAAGACTTCCCATATATAAATCTTTACCTCCGGACCATTCCGGAACTCCTCATGACGTCCGGGATCTCATCCGGGACTCCGAACAACATTCGGTTTGCTGCATACTCATATTCATACAACCCTAGCATCACCGAACCTTAAGTGTGTAGACCCTACGGGTTCGGGAGACATGCAAACATGACCGAGACGGCTCTCGGGCAATAACCAACAGCGGGATCTGGATACCCATGTTGGCTCCCACATGCTCCTCGATGATCTCATCGGATGAACCACGATGTCGAGGATTCAAACAACCCCATATACAATTCCCTTTGTCAATCGGTATTTTACTTGCCCGAGATTCGATCGTCGGTATCCCAATACCTCGTTCAATCTCGTTACCGGCAAGTCACTTTACTCGTACCGTAATGCATGATCCCGGGACCAAACACTTGGTCACTTTGAGCTCATTATGATGATGCACTACCGAGTGGGCCCAGTGATACCTCTCCATCATATGGAGTGACAAATCCCAGTCTCGATCCGTGTCAACCCAACAGACACTTTCGGAGATACCTGTAATGCACCTTTATAGTCACCCAGTTACGTTGTGATGTTTGGTACACCCAAAGCACTCCTACGGTATCCGGGAGTTACACGATCTCATGGTCTAAGGAAGAGATACTTGACATTGGAAAAGCTCTAGCAAAACGAACTACACGATCTTGTGCTATGCTTAGGATTGGGTCTTGTCCATCACATCATTCTCCTAATGATGTGATCCCGTTATCAACGACATCCAACGTCCATAGTCAGGAAACCATGACTATCTGTTGATCAACGAGCTAGTCAGCTAGAGGCTCACTAGGAACATATTGTGGTCTATGTATTCACACGTGTATTACAATTTCCGGATAATACAATTATAGCATGAATAAAAGACAATTATCATGAACAAGGAAATATAATAATAATACTTTTATTATTGCCTCTAGGGCATATTTCCAACAGTTTTTCTGGTAGTGCACCTCCGGTCCCCTGTGCTCCGACGATCGTGGCTGCCACCAGCATGCGTGTGTCGTCGGTCCTCCGAGGCACCTCTGACTTTGTGTTGTCCGCAGCCGCCCACACATGCTGCCCCGATTTCTACCTCACCTCCAAGCTCGATGGACTGCTATTATTGGTTGGTGTTTCATGAATGCACCGATGAAGCATCATGTGAGCTGAAGGTTTTGTTCCCTACATCTGTTTGTGAAATTCCTACAAGAAATAATGATGTGATTAATGTTCCAAACACAGAATCTAAGTGGTTTTTCATATAGCTACATCTAATGAACTGCAGATCACTTATGATGTGCCTACTGGTGCGTGGGTGTGTTTGTGGGCTTGTCATGTGCATCCGCTGGTGGGTGCATGGGTGCCTCCTGCTGGCAAAACATACACTCTGTACAAAAGAAGGTTAAAACATACACCCAGAAATACATGATGTTCTCGATGTATTCTGGTTGGTCCGGCACCGCTGCGTCTAGCGGTCCAACATCACCGCCCGAGGCCATTCACCGTCTCCTCATTCTTGTTTTTAGTTCAGTCAGTCTCTTATTTTATTTTCCTTCAATTTCTAATTCTTCTTCAGTTCACTTTTTAATTTTACTAAAGTTTAATTTCTAATTCCAAACAGTTTGTGTAAATTTCCATCGAGCGGGTCTGCACGGCGAGCAGCTATTGAACTTGTGTGGGTGCTGCTTTTGGACTGCCCAGGAAGCACATCATTATCGAAGGCAAAATATGTAACCTATATAATTCATGTTTGTTCTGACTTATTGTTTCTCTAAAGCGGCCAAATCCCGGCGCACCTCTCCTCGAGCTCCACTTTCAGGCGCCGTCAGTCCACAGGAGCATGGGCGGTGTGCTCATCAACGAAAAAAGAACAGAAGGTATTGTGCTTGGAAACTTAAAATTATATACACATTTGGGAAACAGAAGTTGTAGCTTCTTTCAAAGTTCAAAACGAAAAATATACTCAGTTCAACTTGTTCTAGCAAACCATGTGCGAGACACCATAGAATGAAAATGTCGTTGCGTTGCCAGGTCTCCAATTGGTTCAACTACAAAATAAATTACATCCGTTCGACTACATATATTACACTAGTTCAACTGAGTGCGTCACACCGATTGACCTAAGTTTTACATATGTATTAAGAAAAAACTGTAGATTTTGATGATGCAAGCTTAGTTCTTTTTTCTATTTCCTATAAGTTCAAGTGATCAATTGCTATATAGTTGGCAGGTTGTTTACTCATACAGTTTAAAAAAGTGAATTATGTTCATGGCCAGCGAGATGCTCATAATTTGCCACATCCATCTCTACTGAATTATGTTCATCTCTTTGAGTTCATCTTTGAAATTTTGGTCCATTTTCTTTTTGCAGGATGCATAAAAAATCAAAGGTAGCAGCTCAAAAAGATGAAATATTGGCAGCCCATTGCCGGGCTGCGGATGCGTATGACTTGAGTCGGTCATTCCGCACCACTTTTCTATCCGTGTGGCTTGACGTGCAGCCCGCCGGCTCAGTCGTGTACGTCCAGACAAGACACTATGGTGCAATTTAATGCATGAAGTAAGCCCTGCAAATCAGTTTTTATTTTCTGATTATTTTTGAAGTTCCTGTCACTTAACTTCCTGTTATATTTCTGTATTTAAGAAATACCACCCTTTTCGTCGGTTGCAGTATGTGTTTGAGAGTGGATGAACCCATACCTGAAGCCTCTGGGCTCCGACTATAGCAAGGTGTCAAATTCGCCATGGCCGGCTCAACGGTGTCCCGCGGCGTCTCCCAATTCCCTGAACATCCAGCTCGATCCGTTCGTCTACTACAAGCGGAGATCCCTAGAGCTCTTAAATTATGTATCAGGGCATTTTTTTCATCGGTTCTAAAATTCCCAGAACATCAGTCCAACGACGTACCGGGGTATACTGTGTTGCTCCTGCAATTTTTTGTATGCTTGTATGTACAAAAAATATGGTACAGTTACTGCTTTGATGTGTCGTGGTGCGAATGTCGTTGATGTTCAAAGTTTGTGCGGAGAAACACATCAAAAACTCGTGTCGCCAATGGAATGAATTACTAGAAGTTCAAATTTACTAATATCTATTGTACTGATAGTTCATTTCCTACTAATCCTGATTGTCTATAGTTCATTTTGCTAATAAATATTCTTATACATGTCTTTACGTCAGCCGTAGAACATGTATTCCTTTTGAAAGTTAAGTCAATGTATTTCATCTCTTTGATCGGATTAATGCCTGATTTTGGTGATGGCAATTTTTATCTCTGATATCCTGAAATGAGTCAGTAACTTAGAATTGTTTTTGCTAGCTTTGGAATTGTAAAAACACAACAAGTTCACAATTTAAAAAGTTGTAACTTTATCTGATATCCTGAAATGAGTAAGTAACTTATAATATTTTTTGCTACCTTTGGAATTGTAAAAACACAACAAGTTCACAATTTAAAAAGTTGCAAGTTCAACATGACGTCCTAGATAAGTTTGGGAAAAAAGCTAAAAAAACCCCATGGAAATTCAAATAGTAAAAGTTCAAGTCGTAAAATGAGAGAAGTCCAGAACATTGAAAAAAATGTTAGTTAAAAAACACACACACACACACAAAACATTTTGTTTTAAAAAATGTCGTTCATTTCAACGGTATAAACCGTACAGAAAAGTTACGAGGAAAACCATACAGAAAAATAGAGTAAAGTCTGCGAAAACATGCTCAGTACAAATCTATATGGACATCCGTCCAAGTACTCCTTTTTGGAACCTTTCAAAATTACTATATGAAAAATACATCAGTACAAACACACACGTAGATCATACAAGTACTCTGTATTTTCTGACGGAAAAACAGCACGACGTGTCTCACAGTAATCCAAATTACTCTTCAACATTTGCGAATTTGAGAAAACGTTCAACATGACTAAGTTTCGTATTTTCCATATTTTCCAACGATATATGAATTACCTCATTTTGACATACTTCTTAAAAAAACGCGTTTGAAATCAAATTTGATCGTATTCAAAATCGTTTTTAAACCGTAAGGAATTAGAAAAACATTTCAATACGAAAAATTTGCGCATTTTCCATAGATTTCCAACGCTGTATCATTTGCGTCAATCCGACAAACCTTTTGCAAAAAATCGTGAAAAAACATTTCGCCCAGAATTTCACCGTTTTCCAAATTAATTTTAAATTATATAGAATTAGAAAAAACAATACATATATGGAAGATTTGGATTTTCACCAGCTTTCCAAAGCCATCTTATTTGCTCAATTCCGACAAACCGTTTGAAAATGAGTCCAAAATACGATTCACGTTTTTAGTTAAAAAAATGGTTTTTTCAAACCTGCTCTTAAACCATAATGATTTGGCAAAAACGTTCAATATTTTGAAATATAGTTGTCAAGAGTTTTCCAATGATATATTACACGCCCCGTTCTGATAAAAAAATAAAAAAATTGAACTAAAGAGGACGATCTGTTAAACAGAACTAAAAGCATCAATTCAACCGCTTCGAAATCATCAATACAACCGTCTGAAACCGTGAGTTCAAGTAGGGTAATAAAATAATATTCTATTTTGCGGAACAGAATAGCCCAAATATATATATATATATATATATATATATATATATATATATATACACACACACACACACACACACACACGTGGCAGCACCTGGGAAGCCCTAGCGCAAAGAAACGCCAAGGGTTAGGCCGTCGGCATAGTTTTGGGCCTATGCCGACGACCAAACCGTCGGCGTATCTGACACCTGGCAGCACCTGGGCAGCCGTGGGACGGAGCTACGCCGATGGATAGGCACTATGCCGACGGCCTAACCGTCGGCATAGCTCCGTGCCACGGATGCCCAGGTACTGCCACATGTCAGGTTATGATTGGCACAGTTCTAACGGCGGCGCCGTCGACGATCGTCAGGTGGAGAATGTTGTCGACGGTGGTACGGACACAGTCGGCTTAGCTACCTATGCCGATGGTTTTTGTATGCCGACGGCCGCCCTGGGATATGCCGACATACGAGTTGCCTACGGGGCTATATATGTTGAGGGTGGCCGTCGGCATAGGCCTATGCCGGCGGTTTTCGGGCCTATGCTGGCAACGTAGCTTATTCTGGTAGTGATACTGCGGGTATTTACTGACATTGGTGAACATAAATTCATGGAGTGTTTGTTTGACGTTAAACTTTATAAAATTGTTATATGAAAAAAATGATCATTTATAATTTAAAGTTACTAGCAAAAGAGCCCGTGCGATGCAACAGGGAAAATACCACATGTACACAATAATCGGGACTCAAGACCTCAATATGTCCACGTCTTTTATTTCATTATTTCATCTTATCAGTCTTCCCATTTATCCTTCTTCCCACTCTCGCCGACGGATATGCATGGTTATAGATGGTTTCTTTTATCTCCGATTCGTTTTTGTTAGAGTGTTTATTTTCAATTTGAAACGGCATCCTAAATAGCATTTTAAAAATTATTAACATGTGAAATAACATCATATTCAGATTCTACATAATGAATATTCATATATAATATGTTAAAATAGGAGTTAGGGTTCAAAAGATATGAATATTTTAAAAACACGAATATGTCCCTAAACATCATTTAAAAATGGTTAATGGGTAAAAATAACATAATATTCATATTCTATATATTTTTAATCAATTTTCATATATAACATATTAAAATTGAAGATACGATTTAAAAGATATCAATATTTGAGAAAAACTATTTAATCTATTAAAAAACTTTTTTTAGACCGACGGCGGGTTAATAAGTAACCAAATCACAGGGTTTTTTTAGGAAAAACGTGAACTTTTTTTATTCTCACTTAAAATATGATTGCGGGTTGGTTAACCTAAACCGCAAGGGGGGTTCTTCAAAAAACATAACGTTTTTCTGTTCCCACTTAAATCGGGACCGTGGGTTGATTTCCCAGAAACAGAGTGGCTTTTCTGAAGAACGTGCAACGTTTGACGACCAAAATCACTTGGTGCTTTATTATTATTAGGGTAGATACAATATGAAATTTAGTTCCATGATCCATCTAATGATGATATTGATTTCATATTCGCGTGAAGGAATACTGATTTCAAATTGTGAATGTTGATTTCTATTCCTCTAAAGTGGGTCATACTTTACAAAGTTTGCATTCAGACAAATCTTACATGCAAGAGTAAAGAGTAATGAAGGGAGTATATGGCTTTGATGTTTTGTTCAACCAATTTTTCTTGACATTTGTGTAAATATCACTAACCAGCGTTGACCATCCGAGAATCAAGCTTACACAAAGAGCTTCATTGAAGTTGGTACATCCTGGGGGCATGGCTACTAGTGCTCCTTCCGGTTGATACCACTACAATACCGCCCATCGAACATCCCGGGGCAGGCACATGTTGCCGGCTTCCCCTATGAGCTTGTGCTATTACGTTCGGCAACAAGTAGTTGTCAGTCGGAAAAGATCAGCCGCCTGGCTAGCTGTCGATTGACGCAAGCACAATCTGATTTTGGCAGCTTGATATTGACCACGCCCTCGCTTTGAGCCCCAACATGCCCATGTCTTCCCGTAGCGGCTTCGGCCATCAGGTATGCTGCAATGCACCATCCCTGCTTCCAAAATCGTGTGTGTAGCGCCGACCAGAACAACAATTGGATCAGCTTGTAGCACTAGCTTGTGATTGCAAATACCTCCAACTCCCAGGTTGCAACGGCACATTCAGCTCACAGCGAAATGCCGATGAGATTGCCACACATCGGCCATGGCTATAGCGTCGACGAGCTCTAGCAGTTGCAGCAATGTTGCAGCAGCGACCACCCCTTAAGTATCGGTGATGCTCCCATGACCCAGCAATGCTCCTTTGCAGCACCTATGATGCTCTGGTAGCACGGCGATGCTCCATAGGAGCACCATCGACGCCCCCGTAGCACCACGTGGCGCTCGCACACCACGGCCGGTGGTGCGCTCCCAGCAACCCTTGCATCGCCTTCACACAACTCCCCTGCAGTGTTGCCACCTCATGTTCATCGAAACAATGTGAGGGCATCGCAACAGTGTTGCCACTTACTTTGTACCAGTCCTTGCAGCATGTCGAAGGGGTCGGCGGAGGCATCACATGAGCGGAGGTAGAAGCAACCTTATTCCACTGTGGCCGGCCATCCTTTATTTAAGGCCAACGGTGCATGGTCGGTTGCCGGGACAAGTGGAGAAGGTAGATCATGGAGGTGGGGCTAGGCTACTTTGCCGGGCATGTGGGCGCTATTACGTCATGGCGTGCCGTATCGGCTGCCTCGGGTGGCGGGGCCGGGCTGCGTCCACGCTGAAGGTAGTTTTATGTTCTTTTGTCACATGTATTTTTCAGCCGGTTGGCTAGTTGAGGTAACTCGCGACCCGCACCGCGTGTTTCCCAAAACAGAACAGCGGCCCTGAAGACAAACCCCATCCCTGGCCAACACGCACACAACACCCCAAACCACACCACAACAGACGCTTACACGGGTCGCCAAGACGCCAACCACTCCCCACGCCACGCATAGGCTGCTACAGCCAGCGCCAACTGGATCTGGTCAGCAGCCAACATGCACGCCGCCTGATGCGAGCACTCCGCAGCCACCACACCCCGCATGGGCCACAAGTCGCTGACGCACCGTCCGAGGACGACCACACCGCCGCCCTACAGTCCCGCCGGAGCACCACTGCACAGCAACGCTTCGCCGCACAAGGCCGCCGTCCTGCGCCAGCAGCCAATAAGGAGCCGAAGCAGGGCCTGGCTCTAGAGTTCCTTTCCCGTTGCTCGCCGTAGCGACTAGGGAGGGTGGGTGGGGAAAAAAGGGTCCAGCCTTCCAGAGTTGCCTAGCCAAGTGCCTCAAAGGAATAGAGCCAAAAAACCCATATAGGTGTGTCCTTTATTTTATCTTTTGCAGGAAGAACAATGAGGTTGCTGATCCTCTCGGCGACATCAGCATATATACAATCAATCAGATACCCCGCAAAAAAAAATCAGTCAGATACCTGCGAATCAACATGTGATTGGATGTTTATGAGGAGATGATATTTTGGCCCAGTCTCTCGAAGGTGCTCATTGTGGATCTGCGTGTGTGTTCATAGGGTATATATGAGTGCATGCGTTTGTATTGTGTTCTAAGAAAATCTTATACAGGTGTAGGATCTAGGATGAAGATATGTGTGTAGGAACAGAGCTTTATATTAGGAAAACGTTGGGCATATCTCTTTTCCGGTACAAAACTACATGACTCGCGCTGCAAGGAACTAATCCTTTTTACGTGGCTGGAAGGAATAAACTCCGAAACAAAAGTAGTACTGATATTAGTTAGAGTCGAACTCGCATATGTACAGCACCTAGATGCGCCGATAAATACAAGGGAAAACTACCAAGGTCGGCCGTGACATAGAGAGATAGTTACACGCCCTACCTACAGCTAGCTACTTCTTGTCGTCGTCATGGAGAGCGCAACACCAACAGCAACACCATCGGCCATCTCCACGGGGAGCGAATCGCTGCGGCCGTCTCTCGACCTGTTGACGGAAACCTTGACGGTCGCCATCGACGAGGCCATCAACGGTTTCTTTTTTCTGCGGGGGGCCGTCAACGGTTTCAGCCGCGCCAACAACGAATGCCTTGATAAGCTGCACGCGGTGGCTGCCGCATGCACGGGGCCGGACGCCGCCGCCTGCGCCAGCGCGCGGGCGGCGCTGCTCGAGTGTGTATACGAGGAATCGGCCGCGACACCGAGGAGCAGCAGCCGGCCAGGAACTCGAGCTGATCCATTGTGATCCACGACGACGACGGCCTCATTAATTAGCTAGTTAGCTAACTCTATGCCTACTAGGAGTACTAGCTCCGTTTCGTTGTGTCTTACTTGGAGTTTTTTTTTTTTTTTGGTTTGGATCTGGTACTTGTTTCCGACTAGTACATTTTTTTCCCGAGTCTTGTCTTTTCTAGTAGTACGCAGTTCGCTGTTACAGTACAATAATTGTAATCACTATCTGGTTTAAACTTATGCTACTTTGTTACTTACATATTGTGCACTCCTAGAACCAAAAACATAGTACCGTTTTTTGGAGAACTTAAGATCTTTTCATCTTCGATCATGGAATATAACAAACACTAGAAATAATATAAATTACATCTACATCCATAGACCACTTATCGACGACTACAAACACTGAAGCGAGCTTAAGGCGTGCCGCCGTCATCGCCCCTATCTCGTCTGAGCCAGGCAAAACTTTTGTATTAAACAGTCGGAAAGTCATCGTGCTAAGACCCCATAGAACCAGGGCAATAGAACAACAACTGTCACTGAGGAAGAGATACATAGATCGGAGAAGGATCCAACCTGACGATACACTAATAGACCGAATCTGAGTTAGTCGACCAAAGACAACCACCAACGAAATCCTGCGAGATTCGCTGAAGACACACCTCCACACGCCCTCAGAGACACACCTCCACATGTTGCTAGGAGCACCACCGGGACGAGGGCTAGGATGAGAGCACATTATTTCATCTTCAGGGAGCCGCTGCCGTTTTGTTTTCCTGAGCAGGACACGACCATAACAAAACTCAAAGATATGTCGAAAAACGAAGCCCACCTATATCGACATAAGAGACGAGATAGATCGGCGACACCGTCGACGGAAGGCAGAAACCCTAGTTCATGTTTCCTTGGGAGAAGGAGAGGACAGGGTAAACTTTGAGGCTTCTAGATAAACTACTATAGGTAGTATAATTTCTCTTGCCTCTTCAAAAAACACATAAGCACGTTTCCCTACTCCTCTGCACCAGCTGCGTGAGCTTGGAACTCGTCCCCTCCAACTTCGTGATTTGCCTCCTCGATGTGTTGACTGCACCGAAGCGAAGGGCATGATTCCTAGTGCGCGGAGGGAAACCAACCATGCGCCTGGATTCACTGTTTAAAGTCCTGATTGATTGTATCCCAATGATTGATTTGATGAGGCGAGGAAGGAAACGAGCATCCATCCATTTTGTCGATTGTACCATGCATGGAAACCACAAAAGCGACGCGTGCAGCTTTGTTTCGCTGCGGGAGCATGCATGCATGATGTGATACTAGTGGTTGGGGCGCACCCTTGGTGCGCCTTTTGAGCGGGAGCAGGGTGGTGCCAGATAGGGCGCGCTCCTTCCATGTTCTTATGTGTACACATGTGAGATGTCATCAACTATGAACTTAATTACAAATTCATTGAATCATTGATGCAAAGTTAAGTAGGATTACACTTATAAAAAATGCAAAAGTCAAGTAGGATTACAATCTACAAGTCATGGCAAAAATCCTTGTCAACCGGGCTGCAGTGTCTGATCCCGTTCGGTGCACACCATCCCTTTTGCTCCATATGACATACAAGTGGTTGAGGTACAGTACGAGGGACACCACCATGAATTCCACCATGAGCTCTAGTGCCTTGCTGGAGCTTCAGTACCCGCAGCCGCCACCCTTGTCATGAAAATGGAATAATACCTTTAGTATGCTTATCAACGAAGCAGCAAAACAAACCCTAAGAAAAAAATATGATGGATCATTTGATCAGGACATGGAGGGTGGGGGTGGGGATACGATTCCAAGTAAATTGATCTGACTGAACGAACATTGAAAGATGAGCCATCTATAAATTGACTCCATGCTATTTATCAAAACATGTGCCAACAACCGTTGTTACCCTGTTGGAGATGGTGAGAGGGTGAAATAAAGAAAACACTGTTGTGTTTTGTGTGTCTGTGTGTTCATTCATTGTTATGCTAATCTAAATCAATCGAAGCTGACATCCTCTTGACGCACTTTGTTGAGGTACCAAAAGAACCTTTCAGTGTGGTACCAAGAATTGATCAAGTAATAGGGCAGGAGCCCAACCAACTGCACGACTAGCATGCCCGGTTATGCACGACTAGCTGGCAGAAGGGTCCGAGCAGCGCGTTAGTACTACCATCACCGCGCGTGGCTGACAGAAACATCGTCGGGTGAATGGACGCTGATCGGGAGCTTCATGTGCAGGCGGCTACCATTGCAGGATGTTCAACATATCCAACCAATTGTGTAGTATTTTTCAGCCTCTTCTACTTGCTCATCTCGTCGGATCTTGGAAGCTAATTGAGGCCTTAGGTCATACGCCATACCTCGATTTGAATCAACCATAACAACAACGTGGACAGGGCCAGCTTCTCACCTGAAGGGGTTGTCAAAGCCAACCGAGCAATTAGAGCAAGTCTGGTTCAACTGCTGCATGCACAAATGAATATTTAATTTTGGTGGCCCATTTGCATGCAGCAATGCCGCGTCTCTTTCGCATCTTTGATCATGCGTTTAATCAGGATATTCGGCAAATCAACCCAACTCATTTTTCTCCGGTCGTACTCTTTCCTCGACTATCTTCCCACGAAATCTACATACCAATTAATTTCTTATTTTCAACGTATATAAGTTAGTGGAATTTTATGTAAAAAACCGATATGAGACTACTATTTAGAAAGCGAATCCTATCTTTAACACAGGCAGCAGCTTGGTTCGTTGGCAGCTTTCTTAACCCACGCGTAATTCTTTTTTCCTGGCTTTTAATTCCACGGCACGCGGCCCACTCCAAGATCTGGCCCAGGCGACTTACAAACTATTTTTTGTTCGCTTCTGGAACGCAGGCCCGTGTACGAGATACACGTAGGCCAGGAACAAACGAAACGATTTTTAAGTACCACACAAAAACGATCGGAGAACGACACGAAGAATAGGTTCCTGAATTAGTACCACCTCGCATATTAGTTTTTTGCATGGTAATACATATCTCATTCATATCATAAAGAATAAAGTACAAGTTACGTAAACACCAACATGACAAAACTGAAAAGATACCAACGCCTGGCACCTGCCTCCGACACCACACAGGAACCACCGAAGAAAAGAATGATGTATCACCTCCTCACTCGAGCTCAACGCGGCTCCATCGCTGATATGCAGCTTTGCGGACCTCCAAGGTGGCTCACCAAAAGTGAAGCCCATACCGTGGAACGAATCAGGCCGGGGCAACACCCCGGACACGCCATCGAACTCCAGATCTGGCACCCCACCACGACTAAAACGCCGAAGAGGAAACCATATCTGCCATCCACGAACCACGAGCCCAGCACATGCTCTGCCTTCCAGATGTCGTCGATGCAGACCACAATCTGCATACACTCCTGGACGACCTCCCATGCTCCGCGCCGACGCTGGAGCAAACGCCATCGCAACGGCGGAGCCCGAGGACACAGGTCCACCACGAGGATGCCGCCGCCGCTACGCCATCCTTGCTTGAACAGACTGGTTTCCAAATCCATCCCCGACCATAGGACCGATGGCCTCGTCAGTGAAGGATCTTAAGAATCTTTATCCAGCATTGTCATTGTCGCCGCCGAAACAAAGACAATGAACAACCTAAAAATCTAAACTATGAGAGAGTAAAAACGATCCACACACGTGGATCCGGCGACCCCCCTCACCACCGACGACCGAGGTCGCCGGCGGAGGGGAGCCGCCGGAGAGCGGCGTTGGAAGATCGGCCTCCCCTGGCGGTGGCTAGGGTTCCAGCCGCCAGGGACATGAGAAAAACAGGACCTCACATATTAGTTGCTGGTCAAAAACTATATGGAATTTTTTGTAAAACGCCGCGACGGTGAACCCGGCGGAAGCAATACATGCTTTATTAATAGGTAAAGATAAAGATAAAGATAAAGATTCATAAAATATCAAATTCAAATTTGGAATAGAACGAGACAAATAAACCCTCCCTAAAATTCTTCAGAGATTTCAACAACAAATGAAAGCTTCCGTGTACCGTAACAAGCGAGCATGCTGGTGAGACGACAAAGCCCACTGCAGCAGGCGTACCCTCCATCCGTTGATGTCGCTGTCGGTGTCAAAACCGGCAGATCTCGGGTAGGTGGTCCCGATCTGTGCGTCTTAGGCTGATGGTAACATAAAGCAAGGGACACAATGTTTACCCAGGTTTGGGCCCTCTCGATGGAGGTAAAACCATACTTCCTGCTTGATTAATATTGATGATATGAGTAGTACAAGAGTAGATCTACCTCGAGATCGTAGAGACTAAACCCTAGAAACTAGCCTATGATGATTATGGTTGTGATCGTGATCGGCCTTCTAAGGACCATTCTCTCCGGTTTATATAGACACTGGAGAGGGCTAGGGTTTACATGGAGTCGGTTACAAGGAAGGAAATATATTATCCGGATCGCCAAGCTTGTCTTCCACGCAAAGGAGAGTCCCATCCGGACACGGGACGGAGTCTTGAGTCTTGTATCTTCACGCTCCAATAGTCCGGAAAAAGTATATACTCCGGCTGACCGGATACCCCCTAATCCAGGACTCCCTCAGTAGCCCCTGAACCAGGCTTCAATGACGATGAGTCCGGCGCGCAGTCTTGTCTTCGGCATTGCAAGGCGGGTTCCATCTCCGAATACTCCAAAGTAATTATTGAACACTTGAATCGTGTCCGGATCTGCAAAAATGATCTTGACATGCCATTGTAGAGAGAATGATATTCCACAAATGCAATCTGCTGACAATTTTTTAGATAACGCGACATGTCGTTACTGTCGGGTCATTATTCGAACCGTTTTCCCACAACCAGCCACATCGCATATTGCGAGGCGGTTTTCTTGACACATCTTGTCAAAGCATAGATCGTGTCCCCTTATCACGGGATTCTCATCAATACAGGTATGGGTAACCCAACCGCGCCATCAATCGAGGCGCTTAGGGAAAAAGCGATTCACAACGGGCAAGTAGGGAGGCGCACCCCTTTCGTCGCCTCTATAAAGGGATAAGGGTTCCCCATTTTCACCGACGCCTTCTTCCTCCTTTGCTCACCCTTGCCTCCTCGAGCTCCGGCGCCCTAGCCCAAGTCTTCTCCGCACAGCTAAACATGTCCGGAGTAGGAGGCAAGTGGGTGGCCTCCACCATGAAGGAGAAGCATATCGCGAATCTTTGAGCAGCCGAATACTTGGCCGCAGACATCGCGCACCAGCTACCGGACGCCGGGCAGGTCATTCTAACTCCGGAACCTCATGAGAGGGTCATCTTTGTCGCCCACTTCGTCCGTGGACTGGGATTTCCACTTCATCCATTCGTCCGCGGGCTCATGTTCTACTATGGGCTAGATTTCCAATGATCTAGCCCCACATTTCGTCCTCAACATCTCGGCGTTTATCGTCGTGTGCGAGGCCTTCCTCCGCATCAAGCCTCACTTTGGCTTGTGGCTACAAATCTTCTGCGTGAAGCCGAAGATCGTGAGCGGCCAGCAAGCGGAGTGCGGAGGGGCCATGGTGGTCAAGATGCCTAACGTCACCTGGCTTGACGGATCCTTCGCGGA
This sequence comes from Triticum aestivum, assembly GCF_018294505.1. Taxonomy (NCBI): domain Eukaryota; kingdom Viridiplantae; phylum Streptophyta; class Magnoliopsida; order Poales; family Poaceae; genus Triticum; species Triticum aestivum. The sequence goes on from NC_057794.1 coordinate 21,607,603, forward strand.
TACCGTGAAAGGGTGGCAATCGTGGTGGTTTTACATCACCGAGCTGCGCGGCACCAACTGAGCGGCGGCCCCCGAATTCCGATCCGGAACCCCTGCGCGGCTCACCTCCTGGGAAAGGAAGGACCTGACCTGGGGCGAACCTGCAGAGCTGACCGGACTCCAAAACTGCATCAAAAATATGAAGGACAAGAACATCAAGCTTGTCAACGTGGTCTAGGTCATGCTCGTCCGCCGGATTCTCCCGTGCCAAAGACGGGTATTCAATCTGTGGCAGTACGTCCTGGCCGAACACCAGACGCTTCGAAAGCTCTACGACATGATGCACAAAGGCACATGGAAGGTGTTGTTCAAGGCCTCCGAAGTACCTCCCCCCACATCCGAGGACCGCGGACTTCATGCCGCGCGGCCCCTCCGTCCGGTGAGTTTTATGACTACCACCGGATTCAGTTCTTCATAATATATTCATGGGGGAGTCTTAAGTCATTGTGTGTACTTGATCAGGATTATGTGGAGACAGCGGAGCGGATTGACTGTCCGGCTCCGCTGCCGGAAGGTCCAACCGATGCTCTCCTGACAGATATGCTAGTCCCGGCGCCCTACAAGGCACCGGAAAAGAAGGCCCCGGGGGCCAGGAAGGGTCCCCGGTGTAAGGTCGGATCGGACGCCTCGTCCGAGGATGACGAGGCACAATCCTCCCCCGAGGGGGAGGAAGAAGAAGAAGAAGAGGCCGCCCCATCCGGTGAGGATGGGGGACCTAAGAAGGCGGACCAGGGGGCCGAAAAGGCCCCCGACGCAAGGCCGTCATACCCACGTCGTCTGAAGACGACAATGCAGATTCCTCCCGCGGAGGCAGGGGGAAACAGGAAGAAGTTCTACCTCCCCACAATGGGGGGGAGAAGAAGAGGAAAGCCGCCCCAGAGGGGGAGGCCAGGGCGTCCAAGAAGGGAAAGGCGTCCCTTCCGGACTACTCCACCACGGCCACTCACAGTGATGAAGAGTGGCTGCCCAGGGGGAAGCCCCTAGCGAGATCGTGAGTCTCCGCACTCTATTGTACTTTAGCGCGACTTTTGTTTCATAGTCTTGTTATAACGCCGAACCTATATGCAGTCCGGCCAGGGTCCATCCGGAGGTATCGTCATTGGATGGGTCCTTGAGTGCTTCAGCGATGAACTCGCTCCCGACGGCCACTACTCCTCAGCCTGCGGATGACATGGAGGTGTTGTCCCAAAGGTTCCCAGAGCGGGGGGGTGACTCTGGAGGCGCCCCAAGGCGGAATTTCAGACGTCGGACACGCGGGGTTCAAGATCCCCGCGGATCGTGTTGATGAGAGCCGTAGTAAGCCGGGCTCTCAGCCGAATACTGTTCCGGAACATCGAATGGTTCCGGACTTAGGCGGGTAGCCCCTCGTTAGGGAGGGCGAGCCGTCTGTGCCGAAGACTTCCGTTACGCCCGAGGCGTCGGATTGTCTGCTGGAAGCGCTTCGTGGCGCTTCCATGGATGAAGAGCACCGTACTCTTATGAGTGCGGTGATTCAAAAGGTTCTGTCCCCAAAAGCGGGCTAACCGAAGCCTGCACCAGCCTCCTAACAGGCTTTGAGGTAAGTAATAAAAATGTGTGAGATTACCACCCGATAGGTAGTAGCCCATGATACTCGGTTTGGTGTTCGGAAAGAAAAGCCAAACAGAGGGTCAATTTAATCCGCAGGAGCCTAATAGTAAGTCTTTATGAATAAGCAGGCTGTGCTGCTTACCGCTGCTGTCCGCACAGCCGAGGTCACCAGACTAAAACGGGACCTGGAGCAGGCGCAGGGAGAGCTCGACCTCACGAAGAGGCAGCTCGGAGAGGGCAAAGGTGAGTAATTGCCCGCTCTCATATAATGAAGAATAGGAAAAATTGGTTACTCTAACAACAAACGTCATGACTTTGTAACAGGGGCCACCACCGAAGTGGCGTCTCTGAAGAGAGCGTTGTCCGAGGCCGAGGACAAGGTGGCTCTGGAGCGCACGGAGCACAAAAAGCAAGATGCTAGAGTGGGCGAGGTACAGCAAGAGCTCCAGGAACATCTACTAGTATCACTATATACTATACAAGCAGCATCTACCCTAATTAAACCCTACTGCCCTAACTAACTTTTGTTGTAAACCAAATTTTTTGCTCTAAACTAATTTTTACTCTAACATCTACTACTTAACATCCTTTGCTCTGAACTAAATTTTTTGCTATAAACAAACTTTTGCTCTACTAATTTTTTCTCTAAAATGCAGAGAGAGAGGAGTGGGGGGGAGGGGTGGGGGACTTACAGAGAGGGGAGAGACGGTGGCGGGGAGGTGCTCGGTGACGGAGGCAGGAGCGGAGAGGGCGGGCTCGGGCACGGGCAACGGCGGTCCTGGGCAGGCTCGGGCGGTGGTGAGGTGGAGGGCGCCGACGGTGACGTCGAGGGTGGCCTCGGGCGGCGGCGGTGAGGCTAAGTGTGACGCCCCCGATTTAATCGTACACTAATCATGCACGCAAATGTGTACGATCAAGATCAAGGACTCACGGGAAGATATCACAACACAACTCTACAAATAAAAAAGTCATACAAGCATCATAATACAAGCCAGGGGCCTCAAGGGCTCGAATACAAGTGCTCGATCATAGACGAGTCAGCGGAAGCAACAATATCTGAGTACAGACATAAGTTAAACAAGTTGCCTTAAGATGGCTAGCACAAACAGGGATACAGATCGAAAGAGGAGCAGGCCTCCTGCCTGGGATCCTCCTAGCTACTCCTGGTCGTCGTCAGCGGGCTGCACGTAGTAGTAGGCACCTCCAGTGTAGTAGTCGTCATCGACGGTGGCGTCTGGCTCCTGGGCTCCATCGTCTGGTTGCAGCAATTGAGTAGAGGTAGGGGAAAAGGGGGAACAAGGCAACCGTGAGTACTCATCCAAAGTACTCGCAAGCAAGGAGCTACACTACATATGCATGGATATATGTGTTAAAGGGCCATATCAGTGGACTGAACTGCAGAATGCCAGAATAAGAGGGGGATAGCTAGTCTTAACGAAGACTACGCTTCTGGTCACCTGTCTTGCAACAGGTAGAAGAGGACGATCTGAAGTCCTCCAAGTAACATCACATAGCAATAATCCTACCGGCTATCCCCTCCTCATATCCCTGAGAGAGAGCGACCACCGGTTGTATCTGGCACTTGGAAGGGTGTGTTTTATCAAGTATCCGGTTCTAGTTGTCATAAGCTCAAGGTACAACTCCAAGTCGTCCTGTTACCGAAGATCACGGCTATTCGAATAGATTAACTTCCCTGCAGGGGTGCACCATCTTACCCAGCACGCTTGATCCCATTTGGCCGGACACACTTTCCTGGGTCATGCCCGGCCGCGGAAGATCAACACGTCGCATCCCCTACCTAGGCTCAACAGAGAGGCCAGCACGCCGGTCTAAACCTAAGCGCACAGGGGTCTGGGCCCATCGCCCAATGCACACCTGCACGTTGCGAACGCGGCCGAAAGCAGACCTAGCCTAGTGGCGTTCCAGTCCAATCCGGCGCGCGCCGCTCAGTCGCTGGCGTCCGAAGTGCTTCGGCTGATACCACGACGCCGGGATACCCATAACTACTCCCGCGTAGATGGTTAGTGCGTATAGGCTCGTAGCCAACTCAGATCAAATACCAAGACCTCGTTAAGCGTGTTAAGTATCCGCGAACGCCGAACAGGGCCAGGCCCACCTCTCTCCTAGGCGGTCTCAACCTGCCCTGTCGCTCCGCCTCAAGATCCACTCGCGGGTGCTCCACCAGCCGACCCGACTTTAGTCTCACATGTATCATGTATAAGTATATAGTATATACCCGTGATCACCTCCCGAGTGATCACGGCCCGATAGTATAGCACGGCAGACGGACAAGAATGTAGGGCCACAGATGAATGTACTAGCATCCTATACTAAGCATATAGGATTGCAGGTAAGGTAACAACAGAAGTAACAAGGACAGGCTATGCAGCAGTATAGGAGTATCTAAAAGCAGTAACATGCTACACTACTCTAATGCAAGCAGTATAGAGAAGAGTAGGTGATATCTGATGATCAAGGGGGGGGCTTGCCTGGTTGCTCTGGCAAGAGAGAGGGGTCGTCAACACCGTAGTCGAACTGGGCAGCAGCAGCGTCGGTCTCGTAGTCTACCAGAGAGAAGAGGGGGAAGAAACAATGAATACCAAGTAAACAGATGCATATTGATGCATGACATGTCAAGAAGCGATGCTAGGCGTGCCCTAACGCGGTATGAGGTGATACCGGTTAAGGGGGAAACATCCGGGAAAGTATTCCCGGTGTTTCGTGTTTTCGGGCAGAGGAGCCGGAGGGGGAAAGTTGCGAGTTCGATAGGTTAGGGGGTGTGGCGGACGAACGGACTGCGTATCCGGATTCGTCTCGTCGTTCTGAGCAACTTTCATGTAGAAAGTATTTTAATCCGAGTTGCGGATTAAAAGATATGATTTTCTAAAGATTTTATTAATTTCTGGAATTTAATTAATTATTTAATTAATTCGAAAAACAGATTAATGACATCAGCATGATGTCATGCTGACATCAGCAGTCAACAGAGTTGACTTGGTCAACCTGACATGTGGGTCCAGTGGGACCCACCTGTCATTCTCTGTTTAGGTTAATTACAGATTAGTTAATTTAATTACTATTTAATTAACCTAACTAGTTAACTAAATTAATTAAACTGGATTAATTAACTTAATTAATTCATTAGATAATTAATTAATTAATAATTAATTTTATTAAATCATTTTTATTTTTATTAATTATATTTATTTTAATTAATTTTAATTTTTTATTATTTTTTTAATCCCTCTTTTTTTTTGTTCTGGGGCGTGGGCCCCATGTGTCTGTGGCCCAGAGGGGCTAGCGGGCATGGGTGCGGGCGCTCGCCCGAACGGCGTGGGCGCTGGGCGCGGGCGCACCCGAGCGGGCACTCGCCCGCAGGGTGGGACGAGGCCGCCGGGGCACCGACGATGGGGCACGCCGGCGCGGCCAGCCGGGGCCACGGCGGGCGGAGGCGAGGGGGGGTGGCGCCGGCGCGGACAGTGGCGCGCGGGGCTGGGGTGGACACGACCAGCGAGGAGGAGCGCCGACGGGTGCTGCGGGCGCCGTGGGGAGCAGCACAGGGCGAGGGGCAGGGGGCTCGCGGTGGCCGACGGCGATGCCAACAGTGGCGGTGGTCGCGAGCGCGTGCATACGGGGACAGAGGAAGAGAAGAGGTCGGGGGCCTCACCGGCGATCGTGGGGACTAGGCAGTGGGCTCGGGGAGGGTTGGGGACGACGTCGACGGAGTCAAGGCGGAGGAGCTCCGGGAGGAGGACGAGGACGCGAGGTGGTGACTCCAGCGAGGGGGCTCCTGCGGCGGGGTCCCGGGCGGCGGGGTCGCGGCGAGGCGGCACCGGGCGGCGTCGGTGAAGGGGGGGGTCGGGGCCCTCTGCACCGATCCGGACGGGGGGAAGGGGAGAGAGGCGTGCGGGGTTGGCAATGGGGACGAGGCGGTCCAGCAACGGCGGGGCGGCGTCGGGCTTAGGGCGGCGGCGTCGGTGGTTTGCCCCACCTCCCGATCCAATCGGGAGAGAGGGGGAGGAGAGCGAGTGGGGGAGGGGGGTTACGGGTTAGGGTTCGGTGGGGAGTGGGGGTTAAGGGGCCATGGGGTGGGCCGGCCGGCCGGTTGGGCCGTGGGGCGGCCTGGTGGCCAGCTGGGCCACGAGGCCCAGCGGGGGGGGGGGGGGCTTTTCTGTTTTTATTTCTTTTGTTCTATTTTTGTTTATTATTCCTTTTCTGTTTTCTGTTTTATTTTAGTTCCTCTTTTATTTTAGTTTTATAACTATAAAAGTAGTCCCTAATTTAGTGTTAGTAATTAGCTACTACCACATAAGTTTGGGCAACAAAATAAATTAGTTTAATATTTTATCTATTGTAAAAGGCATTCAACTAATTGTCTTTGCTACTGTTTAAAACATTTTAGATTATTTTACACTTTTATAAAAGTGTGGTTTCTCCACCATACTTACTTATGCATTATTTGGCTCACTCCGAACATTTTAGTTTCAATATTTGAAATCTTTTATTGTTTGCTTGATTTTGAATTTGAACGCGAATCGGTTTCGAACTAACGCGAGATTAGCAACTATAATCGAGGTGACGTGGCATCACTAGCAGAGGATCACTGTAGCTTAATTACCCGGGCGTCACAATTCTCCTCCACTACAAGAAATCTCGTCCCGAGATTTAAGAGGGGGTATAAGGGGGAAGGTCTGGTTACGAAATCCTAACGAATCTTCTCAGTCTTGGTTGCTCTTCTTGAAGAGGTCGATCCATTACATTGACATCTTCATTTCTCTGCTTCAGGTCATCATGGTGATGTCGTCCTTTGCTTCCTTTGCTTCAGGATCTCCAACGTACTTACGAATAGGTAAGGGGCAGCTTGACTACGACAGAATGCTTGTGAGGGATACAACCTGGGGGTTAACCCATGAATGAGCATAAGATTATCTCTCGAGTTGAACATATAAAATACCTCGAGAGTAAGGTACGAAGGTACAATAAGAGGTTCCAAGCGGATAAATAGTTGCTCGAAGTCTGAACCAGAGTGAGAAAGGGGTTCAGAGTAGCGAGAGTAAGTATGGCGTGTGATACCAGAATAGAGCATTAGGAAGGTGGCTCATGAATTACACACGAAACCAAGAGTAAGGGATAACTTTGTCAACAAGGTGTACAGGAGAGTCAGGTTTCGATCCTGTGGAACTGTGGTTTATGGGCCCACCATGTGGGTAAAAGTAGGAAGGGGATGACGTCTTGCATGATCATGTAAGCAAGGCCTGTCATAGGATGGACTATCGATTATGTCGGCAACACCATTGTACCAAGGGTGAGGGACGAAGAGAACCATTTTTCCCGCTCGTTGAACGAGGCGGACCAATAGGCAAAGTTCTCATCCATCGGTGGTTACCGGAATGTCATCAACAATAAAAACAGGGTCTTACTGACAGAGTTGTACATCGAGGTGTTTGCACAAGCAGTGGATTATTACTGCTTATATCATATAGATCATAGAAAAGGTCTAAACAAACCAATGGAAGGAAAATATGATCATCAGATTAAACAGAACAATGAAAAGGAAAATATGTTTAAACACATATCTCAAGGGTATATCCTTCCCAAGGACAAGCAGAGCAAGATATCCATGACAAGATATAAAGTAGAAAACCATTTAGGTAAGGGGGGAGGAATCTCATGATATTACCCATACCACGGTGTTAGGATAAATGATAAATAAAATTTAGCATCGTGCTTCAAATGTTCCTGTTGAAAATCGGTGTACCATTGACATGCTTCGAGATAGCATTGACATGGTCTTCAGGTGAAGATCAGACTTTGGAAACACGAAGGATCCATCAGGAATAACTTGTAGGATAAGTCTTACAATTTCCTCATGGATGAATGGATAACCTTGCTGAAAAGGAATCTATAATGATAGGTCCTCCAGCCGGGGGGGGGGTGCTAGGCATGACATCATGTTACCGGGTCATCAAAGGATCAACATCATAACTCTTGGAAAGTTGTCCCAACCATCATATCTGGCCGAGATTCAGATCCGATTGGTGTTAGGATACCTCAGACTTAGGATACCTGAGAAGAAAAGGTGCAACGCAAATTGACGAGATGACATTGTAAGATTCTCGGGGAAATGAACTATGAAGTGATTTCCGTTAACAAGAGTCCATCATTAACCCAAGGAGAGGACAAGGAGGTGTCTGGTGAACTCAACGGCAATTCATCGAGATTCCCAAAAGATGGATTTCCACAATTAAGTGAACAAGGAGGTAACATTTGTTAGATCAAATGATATAAGGAAGTATGCTCGAGGAAAACATACACAATTAAACATTGGTTGAAAGGTGCGCCCGAAATATGGGTTGGGTTGCACGACCAATGTCAGAATGGTGATTCAATAATCAATAGCCTAAGAATGAACTTTCGACCATTAACTTCAAAGAGATAGGGTTGCTAGAAGGAAAGAATCCAAACAACACCGTTCACTTGTTGGAATTAACACAGGGACCAAGAAAGAATGGTGATGGTGAGAAGTATTTCTATGTCAAGAATTCTCAAGAGGTGGAACAAATCTCAGAACATTCTTGACATAAAGGATGGTAATACTCCAAGGTAAAGAAGAACAATTGCTGGATAGCAAGGAACTCAAGGTATAACACCAAACATGAACAAGCTTGTGTTGGTGGGAAGGCAATAAAGTGGTCGATGATAATACAATTCATCGAGGGCAAGGATGGTATTTCTCATCATGAATTCAATTGATATCCTGGATGAGCTCAGAATGTTGATGATCACGACACCTTTGTCGCGAGAGTTCATGAAGATGTAATCGATCGGTGACGACATCAAGTCAAGTAATGATGAAGTGAAAGGTTATTGGAACCAAGGGTACGACACAAACTCGAAACCAAGCTTGTTGTTCAAGGCGAAATGATATGACGATGAGGATCGACGTAAGGTTAGTTCATCGTCGAAAATTGGTGCTCCGAGAATAAGGACCAGGTAGCACAGTTAGAATCGTCACGACAATGATATAGCCAAACAGGCTAGGAATGGCGTGATCGGGTACAAACTCGTACTTATAGATGCTTACTGAAGAGTTGTTGAACCTTAGTGCGGACTTGGTTCAGTTATCGGTGTTTTTGAGTGTATAATAACTCAGAGCCCGTGAAAAAATTGGAAACAGTGGGAAGTTAACACTTGATGAAGAACTCATAAGAAGTTATGCAGTTCCATGATAATCTCGGGATACCAGGGGGGTAATACTCGACACAAGATCAAAGTAAAGGTTGGACTGGTGTATTGATCCATAGAAGACAATTGTTTAACTTGTCCGAGAAATGGAATCAAAGAAGAACAATCATGGTCGGAACCACGGTTGCGCAGGATCAATTCACACATACCATATGTTAGTTATCAAGGAAATAGTTATTATTACAAGAAGCTTCCATGATAGGATATACATCGCGTCCATGGGCATGAACACAAAGTTCAAGGTCGACTCCCACTTCCTCAATGCATAACCTTTCATTCACTTCTCGCGTTTGATGAAGTTGCAGTGCTGAAATTTTATCTGGCGAAGCACCAAAAGAGTATGAATCGTGAAAACTTTCGGGTTCACACGGTTTAGAGAAAGCATATGTTCAACCCATAGGGGCTTCTTAGAAACATATACCACAATCTTTAGGAGTAATTAACTCAAACTCGATGACAGAGCATGGTTGAGAAAAGCAGAGGATACAATTTACCAAAGGCATTATGTATCCGAGGAAAGGCTCACAAGGTTATTGAATATGAAGGGCGTTGTCAGATAAATCCAACAAAGGATCTGGTGGTCCATAAGGGATCTGGTGTGAGCATCGGTACTCAACTAGAGGAAGCAGATTATAGAAACAACTGACTAACTCAATTGTCAAATGCAAAGGAATTATGATTTCCAAATCAAGGGATCAGAAGCAATGCTCTGATTAGGGGTGGATAAGTTGAATAGCCTTAGGGTACAATCAAAGACAATTGGATTGGTCGAGAACCAATTCCAGTTAAAGAATGGAAGCTCAGCCGGAAAGGTAATTTATAAGGATCAATGATGATTGCGTGTATTCGCAACATATTGAGTCAATAGACTCAAAATGATAATGACAAGGAATGTCAATAAGATTTCTATACTTATGGGATTAATCATAATGAAAGCAAACAAGAAATTCCAGAGCAATAGGTTGCTGAGGATTTTCGGAATATCGGGTGGTATTTCGAAGACTTTTGTGTAACACATGAACAACTGGGGGATGAGTGGATACTCGATAAGTGCGAGAATTAACCGTAGGGGTATTCAAGTGACAAAGAACAGCAAGGCAGTAAGCTCAAGGGATTATCGAAACAATGACGAGTTTTTCAGGGTATCTTGTAATAACAAGACCACTGGGGATGAATGTAAGAATAACAAATGCCAGTAGTTATCCATCAGGGTTTGCGGTGGAAGGTGAATTGCAAACGCGATGAACACAAGTTCTCGGGTTAACAGCGGAGAGTATCTTCAGGGTCTTCTAGTGCAGCTGACAATCATTAGTAATAAGGGGCTCTCCGGTGAAAGTGAATACGAGATCCTAACGTTAGATTTAGTAAACTTCATTTAACCCGAATAGAAGAGAGCTCAGAGTCCCAGAGTAAAGGTCGAGGAGTAAAAGATCCTAATACCACCCAATGGCGACGTGGGCCCGTAAGGCACACAGCCATGTTAGTAAAAGTTTTGCAATGTCTAGACTCGACTTCGGCCAAGGAGTGTGGAAGGGGGATTCCTACAGGCAGTCGGCTCTGATACCAACTTGTGACGCCCCCGATTTAATCGTACACTAATCATGCACGCAAATGTGTACGATCAAGATCAGGGACTCACGGGAAGATATCACAACACAACTCTACAAATAAATAAGTCATACAAGCATCATAATACAAGCCAGGGGCCTCGAGGGCTCGAATACAAGTGCTCGATCATAGACGAGTCAGCGGAAGCAACAATATCTGAGTACAGACATAAGTTAAACAAGTTTGCCTTAAGAAGGCTAGCACAAACTGGGATACAGATCGAAAGAGGCGCAGGCCTCCTGCCTGGGATCCTCCTAACTACTCTTGGTCGTCGTCAGCGGCTGCACGTAGTAGTAGGCACCTCCGGTGTGGTAGGGGTCGTCGTCGACGGTGGCGTCTGGCTCCTGGACTCCAGCATCTGGTTGCGACAACCAGAAAGAAAGGAAAGGGGGAAAAAGGGGGAGAAAGCAACCGTGAGTACTCATCCAAAGTACTCGCAAGCAAGGAACTACACTACATATGCATGGGTATATGTGTAAGGAGGCCATATCGGTGGACTGAACTACAGAATGCCAGAATAAAAGGGGGATAGCTAGTCCTATTGAAGACTATGCTTCTAGCAGCCTCCGCCTCGCAGCACGTAGAAGAGAGTAGATTGAAGTCCTCCAAGTAGCATCTGCAAGTAGCATCTCCAAGTAGCATCTCCAGTAGCATCGCATAGCATAATCCTATCCGGCGATCCCCTCCTCATATCCCTGAGGGAGAGCGACCACCGGTTGTATCTGGCACTTGGAAGTGTGTGTTTTATTAAGTATCCGGTTCTAGTGGTCATAAGGTCAAGGTACAACTCCAAGTCGTCCTGTTACCGAAGATCACGGCTATTCGAATAGATTAACTTCCCTGCAGGGGTGCACCACATAACCCAACACGCTTGATCCCATTTGGCCGGACACACTTTCCTGGGTCATGCCCGGCCGCGGAAGATCAACACGTCGCAGCCCCACCTAGGCAAAACAGAGAGGCCAGCACGCCGGTCTAAACCTAAGCGCACAGGGGTCTGGGCCCATCGCCCATAGCACACCTGCACGTTGCGAGGGCGGCCGGAAGCAGAACTAGCCCCCTTAATACAAGAGCAGGCTTACGTTCCAATCCGGCGCGCGCCACTCCGTCGCTGACATCTGAAGTGCTTCGGTTGATACCACGACGTCGGGATACCCATAACTACTCCCGCGTAGATGGTTAGTGCGTATAGGCCAGTAGCCAGACTCAGATCAAATACCAAGATCTCGTTAAGCGTGTTAAGTATCCGCGAATGCCGAACAAGGCCAGGCCCACCTGTCTCCTAGGTGGTCTCAACCTGCCCTGTCGCTCCGCCACAAAGTAACAGTCGGGGGCCGTCGGGAACTCAGGCCCACCACTACCTGGATGGAGCCACCTGCCCCTTCAGCCCCCATCTCCAAACAGTATCACCAGTAATGTAACAATGTAAAGTATATAGCATATGCCCGTGATCACCTCCCGAGGTGATCACAGCCCAGTAGTATAGCATGGCAGACGGACAAGAGTGTAGGGCCACTGATGGAACACTAGCATCCTATACTAAGCATTTAGGATTGTGGGTAAGGTATCAATGACTGTAGCAGCAATGACAGGCTATGCATCAGAATAGGATTAACGGAAAGCAGTAACATGCTACACTACTCTAATGCAAGCAGTATAGAGAAGAGTAGGCGATATCTGGTGATCAAAGGGGGGGCTTGCCTGGTTGCTCAGACAAGGAGGGGTCGTCGATGACGTAGTCGACCACAGGGGCATCAGCATCGGTCTCGGAGTCTACCGGAAAGGAGTAACGGAGGGGGAACACAATAAATAACAGAGCAATCAAATGTAACACAAAGCAAGACGCGGCAATACGTTGTGCTAGGGGTGTCCTAACGTAGGGATAGGTGATACCGGTGAAGGGGGAAACATCCGGGAAAGTATCCCGGTGTTTCGTGTTTTCGGGCAGACGAACCGGAGGGGGAAAGTTGCGGGTTCGATAGGTTAGGGGGTGTGGCGGACGAACGGCTGCGTATCCGGATTCGTCTCGTCGTTCTGAGCAACTTTCATGTAGAAAGTATTTTAATCCGAGTTACGGATTAAAAGATATGATTTTCTAAAGATTTTATTAATTTCTGGAATTTAATTAATTATTTAATTAATTCGAAAAACAGATTAATGACATCAGCATGATGTCATGCTGACATCAGCAGTCAACAGAGTTGATTTGGTCAACCTGACATGTGGGTCCAGTGGGACCCACCTGTCATTCTCTGTTTAGGTTAATTACAGATTAGTTAATTTAATTACTATTTAATTAACCTAACTAGTTAACTAAATTAATTAAACCGGATTAATTAACTTAATTAATTCATTAGATAATTAATTAATAATTAATTTTATTAAATCATTTTTATTTTTATTAATTATATTTATTTTAATTAATTTTAATTATATTTATTTTTTTAATCCCTCTTTTTTTTGTTCTGGGGCGTGGGCCCCATGTGTCTGTGGCCCAGAGGGGCTAGCGGGCATGGGTGCGGGCGCTCGCCCGAACGGCGTGGGCGCTGGGCGCGGGCGCACCCGAGCGGGCACTCGCCCGCAGGGTGGGACGAGGCCGCCGGGGCACCGACGATGGGGCACGCCGGCGCGGCCAGCCGGGGCCACGGCGGGCGGAGGCGAGGGGGGTGGCGCCGGCGCGGACAGTGGCGCGCGGGGCTGGGGTGGACACGACCAGCGAGGAGGAGCGCCGACGGGTGCTGCGGGCGCCGTGGGGAGCAGCACAGGGCGAGGGGCAGGGGGCTCGCGGTGGCCGACGGCGATGCCAACAGTGGCGGTGGTCGCGAGCGCGTGCATACGGGGACAGAGGAAGAGAAGAGGCCGGGGGCCTCACCGGCGATCGTGGGGACTAGGCAGTGGGCTCGGGGAGGGTTGGGGACGACGTCGACGGAGTCGAGGCGGAGGAGCTCCGGGAGGAGGACGAGGACGCGAGGTGGTGACTCCGGCGAGGGGGCTCCTGCGGCGGGGTCCCGGGCGGCGGGGTCGCGGCGAGGCGGCACCGGGCGGCATCGGTGAAGGGGGGGGGGTCGGGGCCCTCTGCCCCGATCCGGACGGGGGGAAGGGGAGAGAGGCGTGCGGGGTTGGCGATGGGGACGGGGCGGTCCAGCAACGGCGGGGCGGCGTCGGGCTCAGGGCGGCGGCGTCGGTGGTTTGCCCCACCTCCCGATCCAATCGGGGAGAGAGGGGGAGGAGAGCGAGTGGGGGAGGGGGGTTACGGGTTAGGGTTCGGTGGGAGTGGGGGTTAAGGGGGCCATGGGGTGGGCCGGCCGGCTGGTTGGGCCGTGGGGCGGCCTGGTGGCCAGCTGGGCCACGAGGCCCAGCGGGGGGGGGGGGGGGCTTTTCTGTTTTTATTTCTTTTGTTCTATTTTTGTTTATTATTCCTTTTCTGTTTTCTGTTTTATTTTAGTTCCTCTTTTATTTTAGTTTTATAACTATAAAAGTAGTCCCTAATTTAGTGTTAGTAATTAGCTACTGGCACATAAGTTTGGGCAACAAAATAAATTAGTTTAATATTTTATCTATTGTAAAAGGCATTCAACTAATTGTCTTTGCTACTGTTTAAAACATTTTAGATTATTTTACACTTTTATAAAAGTGTGGTTTCTCCACCATACTTACTTATGCATTATTTGGCTCACTCCGAATATTTTAGTTTCAATATTTGAAACCTTTTATTGTTTGCTTGATTTTGAATTTGAACGCGAATCGGTTTCGAACTAACGCGAGATTAGCAATTATAATCGAGGTGACGTGGCATCACTAGCAGAGGATCACTGTAGCTTAATTACCCGGGCATCACACTAAGGGCGGCCTCGGGCGGCGGCGGTGAGGATGATGGCGGCCTCGGGGGGAGACGGTGAGGTTGCGGGCGTCCACGCCGACAGGAGACGGCGGCGAAGTGGGGCGACGGCAAATTGGGGAGACGGCGGCGAGGGCGAGGGATTTGGGGAAGAAGTGTGGTGGCCGGGGGGAGGGGGGAAACCGCTGTTTAAGTGAAACGTAACGGTAGCGCGTTTCCGAAAACGCGCTATAGCTAAGTTAGCTACAGCGCGTTTCCTGAAACCCGCTACTGCTATTCCTTTCTCCTTTTTCCCTTTTTTCTTTTATTTTTCTTTACATTTTATTTTTTCCGTTTCTCCTTTTTCTATTTCTTTCATTTTCATTTACTTTTCTACTTGTTTTTCACTTTATTTTATTTCCGTTAGCAGTAGCGCCTTACACGTAAGCGCGCTACAGCTAAGGAGAGTAGTAGTAGCGCTGGGCCAGTATACGCGCTACTGCTAGGTTGGGCTAGCCATGTGCGCCCAGTTTAAACATAGTAGCAGGGTTTTTTGCTAGTACGCGCTACTGCTATTTATTTACGCGCGCTGCTACTAAGTAGCACTAGCGTATGATTTTGTACAACGCTACTGGTAACATTCTGTGTATAAGGTTTTCCCTAATAGTGCGCACGGGATCTAACCCCACATGTAGGACGTGGCAGGGAAAACCGGCTCGTACTTCCTCCATACCCGATCGAATAGATGAAAAAAACTGTCGCTATACACACAACCATGTACAAGGAGGGTTGATGACTTTTGAGCATGGGAAAATGACAGTTGTGGTGTCTTTTCTGTTCGTTTCACCTACAGAATGATTCTTGCACACAAAACTTGATAGAGAAGCATGAGTGGAGGGGCGTCAAGGGTCTTCAAATCAGGACTATCTTATCTTATATTTATTACGAATTGGAGGCACCATACGAGGCGCCACGTTGATCCTCATATCTAAACAGTTATTTACCTTTGGATTAAAACATCAATAGCCGAGATGTATTATTGCACCGTGATGTTTGCAAGAGTCCAGATGGAATCAGATATGGTTTTTTTCCAAGATCCAGAAGGTATTAAATAATCTATCTCTCCCTATAGAGCGATCTCTCTCCTCTCCATGTCCCCATGTCATGCCGTGTCCTCCTTGGCCTCTTCTCTTTCCACCATGTTTCCAGCCCAAGAATTAATCAAGTGCATATCCGGTCCTTAAGGCTCTAGCCACTATTTCTAGCCAATTATACAACCATGTGATCTTTAGGTTTAGGTTGTCGCACATATAATTTGCATATCATATGGGGTTTTCAGGCATTGTAAATTTAGGGTGCAAGTTCGGGTTTTAGTGGCAAAAATAATGAGGTCAGTTTCTATCATAATCATATATTATATAATTCTTTGCGACTCTAAGTTCATACAAATTGGTAGTGGAATTTGTGGATGAGTCAGTCTTGCAATCCAAAAGGGTTTCTTTTCAGTCCTCCGCTTGTACAACTTGCAGGTCAAAGTGAAACCAAGGAGCCATGCTTCATGAATTCATTTCTGACAGTCTGTATGTAGTTATCTTAGCACGTCGCGTGTGTATATTGCAGAACTATGGCCCAGAGGTAATATAACGGGCCACTTTCACTAGTTAAAGTTTAGTTTTGCAAGCTCTCTGTTGTTTTGCAAAATTAAATGTGCAGACTCGTACTGGTCTTTGCATATTTTGAGTAATACTATTATCGCCCAATGAAGCCAGTCCCTTGTTATTACTTTCTTTGATACGCGCTCTGGTGTATGACATTATCTAAATTATATTTTGCATCACCAACTCAGAAAAAACATGTAATTTGTCAGGCTGGTGTATATGCATATTATAACAGACTACTCACATCTCCTATGTTATTGTGTGTTGATCTACTTTCCTTTACTATTTGTATACGATGTGCTCCGCATTAGTCTTGTATCTGCTTCCTCTGTTGTGTATGTGAAACTTGTAAAATAGAAGGATCGATGGATTTATTTACAAGCATTTTACATCCTCTGGGATAGCACATCAAATCAAATGTGTGGCCACAGTGTTTTTTGACCTCATGTTCAACTTAACATGTAATCTTATATTTACTAATTGAAGGCACCATAAGATACTCCATGTTTAACCTCAAAACTAAACAAATTGTCCATATGATCTCTAAGTCAATCATGTAGAGCCGTCGGATGAGGCAACGTACGAGTCTTAGGCCGATATCCCACGTATAGCTCTTTTTGGAAAAAAAAAACTATGCTATTGTCCCATGTGCAACACTTTTATTAGAAGAATAAAAATTCTCCTTGCAGCCTTCTTCCTCCGTAAATCCTATTGGCGAGATAAACAGAGCCCTAGCGCTTCTCCTCCTCATCTGGTCCTCTTCCTCCTATCTAATCTGTAGTTTTCACGCCATGATGAATATCCACTACCCCAAAAGTGTTCCAACCAGTTTCTTTTCAATCTTCATCCATGTTGAATCTCCACTACCCCAACTCCCCAACGACGATGCAATCCATGTTCGCTGAGAAGGCGTTCAATCCCCTCAACTTCAAGACCCGAGGAGACTGCAATTAATCAATTTCAAGACCCGAGGAGACTGCAATTAAACTTGCAAGATGCAGTCCAGAAGGAGGCACATCGAACACAGTTTTTTTTCTTTTTCGAAAAGGGGGGATGCCCAGCCTCTGCATCTGAATGATGCATACGACTCATATTATTAATAAGCAAAATATCCAACAAAGGTCTCCAAGTCTTGAACAAAAAAGGTTTAAGGCTCCACCAGAGCTGAACAGAGAAAAAGGAAAAGCCACAACCGGCTGGCACAGAAAGATAAGAGCACTACATGCCTATCCTATTACATGACCGCCATCCAAACCGGTTTGTAAATACCCCGTGCTACCATCTCCCATCGGGTAGACACAGCAACCAAACGCTCCCTGGGCTCCGCCGGAGTGAGTAGCGACCATATAAGGATCAACGCAGTGGCTCTGAATATAACCTGCAAAAAAAAATTTGTTGTTCTGTTAAAAACCAAATCATTTCTAAATTCCAGATTGCCCATAATAAAGCACACACTCCCACACGAATGTGTCTCGCTGTGTCAAAATTTATCCCATCAAGCCACGTCCCAAATAACGTATTGATGAAATTCGGTGGTGTAATGTTAAAAGCTATGTGGACCGACCGCCACAAAATTTTTGCTAAGGGACAATCCAGAAAGAGATGTTTGATGGATTCGTGTTGGTCGCAGAAACTACATCTTGTAGATCCTGTCCAATTGCGTTTTCCTAAATTATCCTTCGTTAAAATAACTTGTTTATGCACAAACCACATAAACACTTTGATTCTTAAATAAACTTTGACTTTCCAAACATGTTTCGATCTAGGAATCACGCTAGAGTTGATAACATCCAAATACATGGATATAACCGAAAATTCGCCATTCTTAGATAGTTTCCAGCACAACTGATCGGGCAGTTGAGACAGCTGAACATCCATTAATCTTCGAACAAGATGGAGCCAAGCTTCCCAATGGGTTCCCACTAGCGTCCTCCTAAACTGGATATTAAGCGGAATGGACCGCATCACTGTTGCAACGTTGGCATCTCTACGCTGAACAATGTTATACAAGGAAGGATATTGGAGTGCGAGGGGCGTCTCCCCTAGCCATGTATCCTCCCAAAACCTCGTAGCAGTACCATTTCCAACTAAGAATCTTGTCCTATTGAAAAAGAGTGATTTAACTCTCATCAATCCTTTCCAAAAAGGCGAATCAGTCGGTCTCACTATCACCTGGGACAAGGTTCTGGAGTGAAGGTACTTGTTCCGCAAGATCTGAGCCCAAGTAGCCTCCGTCTCGACAGAAAGCTTAAACAACCACTTGCTAAGGAGACATTTGTTCTTCACTTCCAGATTCTCAATACCAAGACCCCCTTGGTCTTTCGGCCTACAAATGATGTCCCATTTAGCAAGTCTGTATTTTCGCTTAACTTCATCACTCTGCCAAAGGAATCGTGATCGATAGAAATCAAGCCTCTTCCGGACTCCCACTAGAACCTCGAAGAACGAGAGAAGAAACATGGGCATCCTCGTGAGGACCAAATTAATAAGAATTAATCGTCCTCCGTATGACATCAGCTTGCCTTTCCAGCAGCTCAATTTCTTCTCAAAACGATCCTCAGTGCACTTCCATTCTTTGTTGGTGAGCTTACGATGGTGAATTGGTATACCTAAATACGTAAAAGGTACAGCCCCCATTTCACACCCGAACAATTGCCTGTACGTATCTTGTTCATCATTAGCTCTTCCTAAATAGAACAACTCGCTCTTGTGAAAGTTAATCTTTATCCCGGACAATTGTTCGAACAAACATAACACGAGCTTCATGTTGCGGGCTTTTGCCAGGTCATGCTCCATGAAAATGATAGTATCATCGGCATACTGTAGAATGGATACACCTCCGTCTACTAAGTGCGAGACGAGGCCTCCTACCTGACCTGCATCCTTGGCCCTTCCTATAAGAATTGCCAACATATCAGCCACTATGTTGAAGAGAACAGGAGACATCGGATCCCCTTGCCTCAGTCCTTTGTGTGTTTGGAAATAGTGACCTATGTCATCATTTACTTTAATTCCAACACTCCCTTTTTGCGTGAAGGAGTCTACCTGGTGTCTCCAGGCCTGATCAAAACCTTTCATACGCAAAGCCTGCTGAAGGAATGGCCATTTGACCTTGTCGTATGCCTTCTCAAAGTCCACTTTGAAAACTACTCCATCTAGTTTTTTGAGTGGATCTCATGGAGTGCTTCATGCAGAACGACAACCCCTTCCAGGATGTTTCTGTCTGGCATGAAAGCAGTTTGGGACGGCTGCACAACAGAGTGCGCAATCTGCATAAGTCTATTAGTCCAGACCTTGGTGAAAATTTTGAAACTTACATTAAGAAGACAAATGGGCCTGAACTTCTCAATACGAACAACCTATGTCTTCTTGGGGAGTAAATTAATCATTCCAAAATTAAGTTGAAACAACTGAAGCTGTCCAGAGAAAAGATCATGGAACATCGGGAGTAAGTCCCCTTTGATGATATGCCAACAATTTTTATAAAACTCCGCCGGGAAGCCATCTGGCCCGGGAGGTTTTGAGGACCGGCTGGTGGAGCCGTATAAGCCTAAGCGGAAGTGGAAACGGAAGGTTTATCCAGTTTCGGCTGTGCGTAGAAGTGCTAGGATCCATACCTCTAAAAAATTTCATGATGAAATATGAGAAGAATTTTTTGGAATAGCAGAGGTCTTAAAGACTTGGCTAAAAGAAGGTTTCTAGCGGAGGCGTCTATTGATTACCACTTGGATTTTATTGCCCTGTCCGAGACTGGAAGGGACAACTTTACACCCCAATTCCTTAGTACTTTATCCGGAGGTATTGACTTTGACTGGCACTGCTTACCTCCAAGAGGAAGGTCCGGCGAGATCCTACTCAGGGTTAGGTGTGACTCGTTGGAAGTGCGGAGTGTGGTCATGTGGGATTTCTTGTTAAAATTTCGGGTCAGATCAAAGGTAGATGGGTTCAATTGGGCTTTAGTGGCGGTTTATGGGGCCGCACAGCCAGAACTCAAACCAGATTTTCTGGCTGATCTAGTTCGTATTTGTGGTAGCGAGCAACTTCCAATCCTGTTGGGGGTGATTTTAACATTATTCGAAGGAGGGAGGAGAAGAAGAATGATAATTTTGACGGCAGGTGGTCGTTCACATTCAATACCATCATCGAAAGCTTGGATCTAAGAGAGATAGAGCTATATGGTAGGAAATTCACTAGGGCTAATTCGTTACCTAACCCGACTTTTGAGAAGCTGGATCGTGTTCTCGCTAGTGTCGAATGGGAACAAAAGTTCCTGCTCGTAATAGTCCAGGCGTTATCGCGTGGAATTTCGGATCACACTCCGTTGCTAGTTAATTCTGGCGATCCATCTCACATGGGGAATAAGAATATCTTTTCTTTTGAGCTCTCGTGGTTTGATAGAGAAGGGTTCTTTGAGATGGTTGCTAGAGAATGGGCGAAAGATTCAGGAGGAAGGTCTCCTATCGAGAGATGGCAGAATAAAATTAGGCATCTGCGAAGTTTCCTTCATGGATGGGCTAAACATACGCATGGGATTTATAAGGCTGAGAAGGAAAGACTCCTTTTACTTATTCAGTCCCTAGACTTAAAAGCCGAATCCACTATTTTAGATACCAGAGAGCTGGAAGCTAAGGTAGAGGCGGAATTAAGGCTGAAAGATCTCCTTCGGGAGGAGGAATTGAAGTGGGCATTGCGAGCTAAGGCCCGCAAGATCGTCCAAGGGGATGACAAACTCAGTTCTTTCATATGATTGCCAATGGCAAGCACCGCAAGAAGAGGATATTTCAGCTTGAGCAGGAAGAGTGGACGATTGTAGGTCAAGAGAATCTGAAAGTCTATATTACGAATTACTATAAGCAGCTGTTTGGGCCGCCGGAAGATAACTATGTGTCCTTAGATGAGACCAGAGTTGAGGATGTACCTCAACTTGCGTCGGACGAGAATGGAGTCTTGACTGCCCCTTTTACGGAGAAAGAGGTGTTTGAGGCTATTTCACACATCGAACACAATTAGAATCAGATCGGACATCCGCCATTGTTTCTAAAGCTTCAGATCAAGTTGAGGAACTATGAGCAGAGCAATGGCCCCACCCTATACAATTAGAGTTTGTCCCTGGTCACTCATATACTTACACTGCAGGCAAGTAATCCATTATATATCCTCAAATCTGTGATGCCTTCCACCTCCTATTATAATTACAGAAGATGCCGATCCATCAGCACCGTAGGGAACCAGGAGAAACACCAGGGTGGTCTGCATCTCCTCCAGCAGCAGCACACAATCCCTGCATCAGTGTTCGCACATGTTAGTTTGATTCCGTTCCCCTTCATACTTTGTATCTCTGCATCTTTCAAGTTCTGACCACGCATCCAACTAGCGTCTTCAGTTCATGAATTTATCCCACGTTGGTTGATGCAATGGAGGAGGTGTACCGACGACTGTTTGATGTATTGGGTGCCTGCTGCCGTGGGTGATGTTGCTAAGGAAAAAACTGCAGCAGATTAGCCGCGAAGGTATTCGCCTTCTTCACACCATTCGGTTCCGTTGCCCGTTACACTTACTCCCATCAATGGGAAAGAAGGTATGCGTGCTTAAATTATCTGCCTGATAATATATTTACACATATAATTGTCCTATAATACCGTGTTCAAATCGATCATGTTTTGCTCACAACGTTCAGATTTTAGATCTTCCATTGATGTTTCGGCTTCAGTAGAAACTAGTCCTATTGCACATTGTGGTCAATGAGGATTAGGTGGTACTGATAATGTTTACTGTGTTACTCTATGATCTGTTCCATTTTCTCAACTTTTATGTAACATACTTGTATCATGCTTTTAGAATAGAGCTGGTAGAGCATAATACACCAATATTTTCTGTTCTTTCCTGCAGGAGCTTATGTATATATGTGATTGAGCGTCGAATCTATGTAGATAAGTCACTTGATGAGTTATACTAGGAACCTTTTAGGATATTAGTATATTTTCAGTTATGCTCTCATATGGGATATCCACATTTTTTTTCAGATCTATTTACTTCTGTATTTAGTGATGCTTCTCATTGTTCTTTGCTCTCGCGAAACACCTATGGGTGAGGCAATACATTTTCCCGTGTATATACCGGCATTCCTGTTTTAAAAAATTGGCATTGAGGGTCTATTATACATGTTTCATCTACACCCTGCTGCGTGCTTAATTTCTTTTCTTATATATGAACAAATGGCAAGACATACAAAGCACGGTTTATCGCATCTGAATGGCAGTTTTTATACCTTATACCTTTATCCATCTCACAGATCTACCCTTCTATCTACATGAAAATATATCCTTTTTTTTACTCATAAGGAAATCTATCTACATGTAATCTATGGATTATTTTTTGCTTCAAATGGAGTACTCTATATAATTTTTATTATTTATACAAAACTGTGTATTCGGTTAAATGTGCCCTTTTCTAGAGAGAGTGAAAACTGGCGTAATGCAGGTTATATTGGTAGACCAATAAAATAGCTATGTAGTGGTAGTTGGCCAGCAAAGTTTATATCCCTAATTAGGCTCGATTTGCAGGCTGTACTCAGATTGTTTTTCACATAGGCAGAATTAATCGCTGAGCTAAGTTAAATACTATATGTTTCAGAACAAATTGGATATAAAATTTGTAGATCGATTGGTGATATTAGAGAAAAGGCCTAAGCCTAACTTTTAGTACAAAGTTCTCAGAGATTCTTATATAACTCGCTGGGCCAGAAGCGAACAAGTGCCATGCATGGTGAACTGTCCCTAGCTTTAAGAGATGTGCATATGATGGCAAGGTTGCATTTGGCTGGAGCAAGCTTCTCTTCAAATTATCTGAATTATTTTACTTTTTTCTCTGCTGTTTCTATTATGAAATTCTCTTAATTCTCCACCCATTTTTCTCTGCAGTTTCAGTCCTTCTCTAGCTTATAGTGAGTATTTTTCTTTTTCTTTTTCTTTTTCAACACCCTATGATTATTCGCTTCAGTTAGCTGGATGAATGTGCTTCTGTTATAGGAATTGCATGCCTTTTATGCTTATGTTGTTGTTATGTTGGCTTGCGAAACATGCATAGGACTGTACCTATGGACTGTACCATAGGACAGCACCAAAACTGAAACTACAGGCTGACTGACATGGAAGTTTGAGAAATGTAGAAAAGTAATTACTTTGATTTGCATAATTGGTGGCAGCAAAATGCTGTGTTTGCTTAATCCGAAAATGGTACAAGGCTTATAGTTTTTAGTCGTTTCTGCTGTTAGATATTATATAATTATCAAAGTTTGTAATTGCTTTGTAGACTTATCTAACCCAAAGATTGATACACATTTGAACTTCTATTACATATAGGAACACCATGGTGTGACCATTATGATTTGTTGTTGTTGTTGAACATGTACTAATTCTCATCACCGTCTTTGCATGAAAACAATCTCATTATCATTGCCTCCAATATGGGATCCACCGTTGTAGTAATATATAGATGAAGTTGGGACTGCGGTTTTTATCACTCTGCAGTGCTAGGTGTCTTATGACAAAGAATTACGTTGGCAATACATAATGTCCGTAAAAATTCGATCTTCTATCACATATAACACCATAGTGTGATCTTTAAGTTTCATTTTTTTAATTTTGTTTTCCGATTTTTTTAATTTACTGCTCGTGATGGTGTAGGGGCGCCCAGGTGCTGCCACACCTTTCTTTATATAGTTAAATAAATTAACATTCCTCTATACTTATGATAATAAGAAGTAATAGTACTCTTGATTTGTACCTAACTTTGGAGTACATAAAGTCAACAAAATATATAAGATGGCTGCAATTTTTTTATTCGCACTTACATCTAACATTTCTCTTTCAATGCATATGTTTATATTAACATGAATGGCACACTCACCATCCCTTATGTTTGAAGACTCTTTTGGTTTCAACGCCCCAACCGCGACCACCAATTAGATGGGGCACTAATAGATAAGTTGATATTCTACCTCTGAAAATCAATGTAAACCATCCAATATTTTACATCTACAATCATAAGGGCCACCAACATGAATTTGTATATTTTGTGTGTTTAATAAGCATAAAAGATAATTTTAGTATGTAGTGATTACAACACATAACTAGCCCGTGCAGGCGCATGGGTCGATGACTAGTATTTGGTAATGGAGAAGATATTTGGACGTATTGTAGTTATTACAGTAGTGGATGATACACTTGCTGAGACTTACACAATGACTAGTACTGAAAATTAAAGCTAATCATCTCAGAATTGAAGTGTACACGCATGGTTTTTTGCCACAATGTATAGTGAACACATGTTTCAAATAAACATTCAGTCAATACTTATATCCTGATAGGTGGTGTACAATATGTTTTAGTTGTACTTTTCTCTGCTCTGTACCTTCTCAGTTCTTAGAAGTGTAGTACTCCCTCTAATCCATAATAAGTGTCGTGATTTTAGTTCACATTTGAACGAAAACAACTGACACTTACTATGTATCAGAGGGAATACCTTTTTGAAAGGTAATTTACAATGCTTGGTATTCATGAAATCATCTTTATTTGCTCCATGGCAGGAACCTAGCTAGTACAGATTGTCTTTGATGTCGTGGAAGAGCAAAAGAAGCAGATTGTCATCAAGGTATTCAGCTGTGTAAGACCTCTCTAATTTTGTCCAAGTCAACTTTAATGTTGGTCTTATACTGCCCAGATAATTTTTGGAGATTACTGATAAATTCTGTGTGAAGAGACATGCTTGTCTTATATACGTGATGACAGTCAAGACCGATTGGACTATTATATGTAACAGTAAAGATTTAACCTGACAATTAGCAGTTCCTTAAAACTGTCTCAAATCTCAATACACTACTAGGAAAACCCCTATTGGTAACCACTTGGTAGTAGTGCGGGTACCTGCCATGCGCTGCTGCTGAGTTGATAGTAGTAGCACGGATATAAATCCTGCGCTGCTACTAAGTGGTACACACCATGCCCCCCGGGACAGGCAACAGTAGTAGCGCGAGGTATGAACCCGCACTGCTACAATGTGGTACCCACCGTACCCCCCCCCCCCGACGGGCCATAGTAGTAACGTGGGGTATATACCCCGCACTGCTACTAATTACAGACTTATTTAACAGCCATGAAATCCCCATCTCCAACCCCGAATCCCTACTCTCTCCCGTCCCTCTCCCTCTCTTCCTAGGCTCTCCCATGGCGCTCCTGCCCATGCGCCATTCCTCCTCCATGGCACCCAAGGAGGCCACCGCCTCGCACCGCCGTCGTCCAAGTGCTCGCCGGTCTTCCCCCGCGCTTCCCTGGTACCACGCCGGAGCGCCTCACCATCGGCAACCAGCCCTGCTACTCCCTCCATCTCCTTCCTCTCTTCCTCGTTTCTCTTTTTTCTCTCTCCCTCTGGTTTGACTCACCCTTCCATGGCCATGCTCATGCAGGTCCTCGCCATGGACGATCAGGAGCTCTCTTCCTTGGCCGCGAAGACGAACCCCATACTGCCGCCTTGCTTTGCCCCGGATCCGGTCCCTCTCCAGCAGCCCACTGGATCTGGTCTGCTTCTTCCTGTCCGTGCCTCCAGCAACCTCTATCATTGCTATATCGAACAGTCGCCGCCATTGAAAGCATGCACGGGATCTAACCCCACATGTATGACGTGGCCGGGAAAACCGGCTCGTACTTCCTCCATACCCGATCGAATAGATAAATAAAACTGTCGCTATACACACAACTATGTACAAGGAGGGTTGATGACTTTTGAGCATAGGGGAATGACAGTTGTGGTATCTTTTCTGTTCGTTTCACCTACAGAATGATTCTTGCACACAAAACTTGATAGAGAAGCATATCTAAACAGTTATTTACCGTTGGATTAAAACATCAATAGCCGAGATGTATTATTGCACCGTGATGTTTGCAAGAGTCCAGATGGAATCAAATATGGTTTTTTTTCAAGATCCAGAAGGTATTAAATAATCTATCTCTCCCTAGAGAGCGATCTCTCTCCTCTCCATGTCCCCATGTCATGCCGTCTCCTCCTTGGCCTCTTCTCTTTCCACCATGTCTCCAGCCCAAGAATTAATCCAGTGCATATCCGCTCAAGGTCGTGTACGTGCACCTCTAATGAGATATACTTTGCTTTTACAGCCGCAAAGATTAATCGAGTACGTGCTCAGATCAAGGTTATGTACGTGCATGTTCAATAGAGCCAGCATGTACGCGGCATCTTGCCTAATGGGCTTCCGCATGATCGCATAGAGAAGAAATCAAGTTAACTTGCTTCGTCGTTCTTCGCGGGCCGAAGCTGGCTGACGCTTCATGATGGTTCTCATGCCATCGATCGTGCCTGTGTTAGAAGCCAGAAGAAATTGATTTGTGTTACATCTACGAACAGTACATACTAGCGCATCTAGTGCGCCAAAATCAATAAACCTGCTTAGGAATTAAGCTTGGTACATGTACATGTGTTCTTTACTATTGTCTCTAGATCTGATGATCTTCTCCAATTTTTGTGGCACACAGGTACGGAGATACATGCGGCAGGAGCTAGGTCTTATACTCTTATTTGTGGGACATAGAAATACGGCAACAAACACGTCGAGCCGCCGGAGACAAGCAATAGTATTTTCCTTTTTGGAACCGGAGACAAGCAATAGCCTTTTTTGGAGAAACAATTACAATAGTCACATATCTTTTTGTCCAGCAATGGCATCATCAATGTCTATTGATGTGGTAGACACTCAAAACAGGTACACACTCCCAACAGATTTATTTTATCTTTTTAGTTTATTACGAATGGAACAAGTCACATATATTTCTGTACAGACAGCCTGACAGCTACAGCCTTAAGGATTGTTTTTCTCAAGATAATTGGTGTGGTTGATTGCTTGACTAAAGGGTTTGAAGGCATGAACTGATTAGAAGTGTATCATGTCTTTGGTGCTAAGTCCAAATTGTTATTCAGAAAATATATTTTGTAGCTGGGCACTTGCTACAACTCCATGCATGTTTTCTTCCAATTAAAAAGCTATGAACAATATAGAGATTAATAAATATGCATAAGCTAACAGCTTCTATATAAGTATTTAAACTCATGACACTTTAGTACTTCTCATTAAAGGTGATGTAATGAATAAAATGGAGTTATTTCCCATTGATGCTATGTCCAAAACATTTTAAAGAATTTTGTGTTACTTTTATCCCTTATAATAGGGCAGCTAGAGCGCAAATTAAGAAGATTTATTTCCTAAATCTCTACATGCGTGAACCTCCTTGGTCTTGGTGGTTTGGCTTACGGGCCCAATAAACCCGGACGGAGAGAGTATCTCTTTGTAGCCGTTGGATGTTAACTTACGATATCATGGGCACTTCTCCTAAGCAAACTCCACCTTCTATAACACTCTCGAAGGATTTTTCCAATGGAAAAAGTCTCGCAGCTTTCCAAAAAATAAAACATGTCCCAAATGTCTCTCCGGCACGCTATTGATCACATCTCGGTTTCCATACATTTGTGCATATCTTCCACTTCCCGCTCATAGCCAAAGAAAGATGAGACACGATCTTCCCTAGCACCTCCACCTCTGTACTGGAAAGGTCAGATCCAACAACATATACAAAATCCATAGTGGTTTCAACCCCAACAATACCAAATTCGTGGTAGGAAAGTGTCAGGACCCAGATTCCAAGTCACATCGATCTAGCTGGTAACACCTCATATCACTTTGCGGCCTCACGCACGGTATTCCCACGGGTGTCGCCTTACCAGGGCCCGGGACCGTTTGTGTCTTTTGGCTCACGTATATGATAGTGTCGCTAGCATCCATATGACAGAGAACCCGGGTCGACATGGCTAGTCGTGAACCCAAAGCGGCACTAACCCATGAGGACAGGCATACATGAATCAACTCCGAGCATGTCGGTCAGCAGCGTGTGAATTCGGGCTGTAGCATTGGGCTAACAGGACTCCAGGAACCCGGGCTGTAGCAGGCTAGGCAGGACTCCGGATGTCACTGCGTAACATTTCCCCGAAGGGACAGACACAAGAACGAAGTGAAACACATGCCGGCTAGTCAAGCATCCTGAGCAGTAGTGTTGGGCTAGCAGGACACCGGTGAACCGGGCTGTAGCGGACTACTATGGCTCAAGGAAGCACTAAACTACATTTCCCCATAAGAGAGGCTGCCAAGGATAAACAACTAGATTGTCGGATCCCACACATACCAAGCATTTCAAACATACACACAATATGCTCGGTATGTGTAAATACAACATGGCATCACAACATAACTCTACGACTCAAATATTTATTCATTAGACTCCGAGGAGCGAGATATTACAAACATGGGTCTCATGACCCGAAATTTCAGAGCACACAAGTCAAAGCACATGCGAAAGCTTAACATGTCTGAGTACAGACATCTACAAATGAAAAAGGCTGAGAAGCCTGACTATCTACCAGATCCTGCCGAGGGCACAAGATCGTAGCTGAGGTATCAAGCTAAACGTCGAAGTCCACGCGGAACTACTAGTGAGACTGGCGTCTCTCTGCAAAAACATAAAATAGGCAAACGTGAGTACAAATGTACTCAGCAAGACTTACATCAGAACTAACTACATATGCATCATTATCAACAAATAGGTGGTGGGGTTTAACTACAGCAAGCCAGCTTTGACTCGGTGGCTATCCTGAACTATGACTTTAAGTAATTTTTTTGAGGTGGCGCACACGAGTCCACATATTCACCATTTCAATACACCACTATAGATCCGCTCTCGTCTCCCTACGAGAACGCCATCCATAGCACTCACGCTTATCTTGCGCATTTTAGAGTATCCACTTTCACTTGTCTATGAACTGTTATAGGCAACCCAGAAGTCCTTTACCGCGGACACAGCTATTCGAATAGATCATATTAACCCTGCAGGGGTGTACTTCTTCACACACGCTCTCGCCACTTACCGCCATGTGAACGTCATGTATCTCGGCAACCTTCAAGCGGAAGCCTGGCGAGGGAGTCGGCCACGACCTGACTAACCATACAAGTCTCTAGTCCAGGTTTATCGCCTATTCGGGTTCCATCCGCAAGGAGATCCGGCCGGGGTGTCGCTCACGTCCCCAAACGATGTGTGCAGGGTTCCCAAACCCACCTCGACGGGTGGTTCTACGATTGGTACACCGTGCCATGGTGCCTAGTCTGTCCCAAGCCCACCTGTACCGGGTGCCACTTGCTAGACTACTAACACTACCTACAAACACCAGAAACTAGTTGCAACTCCTGGACAAAGATCAGGTTGATTAATAAGTCGAGAGGGGCACTTAAGCATTCCAATGCGTGGTAGTAACTGTTCATGGATCACAAACACAGAACTTAGTTCCTGAGGACGGCTGCAATGAGACAACCCACCATGTACTCCTACATGGCCTCTCACCGCTACCTTTACCAAATTGTGTTCACACACTTAGCTCTCAACAGTAGGACATGTTCAAACACCTCCGATTCATCCCCAATGAATCAAACCTGACTCAACTCTAAGCAGTAGCAGGCATGACAGACAACCAATAATGAGTAGGCACAACAAGGCTCAAACAACTCCTACTCATGCTAGTGGGTTTCATCTATTTACTGTGGAATGACAGGTCATGCAGAGGATAAAGGGGTTCAGCTACCGTAGCAAGTAACAGATGAATCGTTGTTGTCCTAATACAGTAAAAGAGAGCAGGAGCGAGAGAGTGGGATTGTATCGGAATGAACAAGGGGGTTTTGCTTGTCTGGCACTTCTGAAGATAATATAGTTCTTCATCGGTGTCATCGAATTCATCGTCGGTACGTCGTCTACTGAGAGGGGACAAACACCGGCAACACAGAAGGAAACACCATCAATGCAATGCACAATATGATGCATGATCATGACATGGCAATATGATGTGGTTTGAGCTAATGCAACTAGCAGCAGGTTAAATGAAGTTGGTTTGAACCCTAGGTTCAAATTCAAACTCCATATGTGAAGATTTAAATGCCATTATAATATTTGGCCTAAACAGCAGCCCTAAGTTGTTCTATCATGCATGAAAATGGTACAGATGGATAGATTGGATTTTTTTGATCATTTTTCATATATAATTTGTTTGATTTGGAGTTACGGTTGAATTACTATGAATTTTTGATGTTTTGGATATTTTCTGGAATTTTCAGAATAAGAATAAATCCAGAAACGGTTAACTGCATCAGCATGAGGTCGTTGTGACGTCAGCGGGTCAACAGATCGGGTCCAGGTCAAACCTGACGTGTGGGGTCCACATGTCAGTGACTAACTAACTAACCTAAATTAATTAATGTTAAATTACTCCTAACTAAAATGTCAGTTGGGTTAATTAGACTTAATTTAAAAAAATTAATCTAGGATTAGCTGGGCCAGGGCCCACTTGTCAGCGACCCAGGGGAGGTCAAACCCCTGGTCAACAGGGCCTAACCAGCCGGCGGCAACAGGCGCGGCGGAGGGCTCGGGTTCGCTCTCCTGGCGCCCAAACTAGCGGCGGAGGGCACCCGCGGGGAGCTGGAGCTCACCTGCATCCAGCGCGGCAAGCAACAGCGACTAGGGAGGCCGGAGCTCGTCGGAAACGAGCTCGGGGCGGCGGCCGGCGTTCGGGCGCAAGTGGCGCGGCGGCTACGGCGTGCGAGAGGAAAAATGGATGGAGTGAGAAGAGTCAGTGGCTCACGGCGGTTGCGACGGCCGTCGAAGTGGGCTCGGGGAGGCGTCGGAGGCGATGTACGGGCGGCGGCGATCTCCGGTGGCCGACGAGGGAAACGACGATGTTGGCGGCGTCCAGGGGCTTCCAGCGTCTTGAGGATCGGTGAGGAAGAAGAGGGCATCGGGGCGGAGCTCGTAGACCGCTCGGGGTGTCGTCGGGACGGCGGTGGTCGCGGCAACGGCGAACGGCGGCGATGGGCGGGTTCGGTGGCGTAGTAGGGAGGGAGCAGAGGAGGAAGAGAGGTCCAGGGAGAGAGGAGAGGGGCCAGGGGCTGCGTGGCGTCGCCTGGTGCATCGAGGAGGAGCGAGGCAGGCTGGGAGGGAGGAGGTGGAGGCCTCGGGCGCGCTGGCGTCGTCACGCCTCTGCCTCCTGGCAGAGGTTGAAGACGACCGCTTCGCCCTGGTGGGCTGGGCTGGCCAACCGGGCCGGCCAGGTGGCTTTGGTGGGCACCAGGTAAGTTCCAGGTGAGCCTCTGTCTTTTTCTATATTTATTTCTCTTTTCTATTTTCTGTAATTGTGTTTGGCTTTATTAAAAATACTTAGGCACACGCAAAAATCACCAAACTGCTCATGGCCAGTGCTTGGAATATATCCAACATGGAACATTTCAGTTTAGGATTATTTGGACATTTTAAATATTTTATAGTATTTAAGTGCCCAAATTCAAATAGAATATGGTTTAATTCAGAGCCCAAATATGTCATGGAAAAATGTGCATCACCTCTGGCTACTGTTTACAGTACTCTCCAAAAATGATGAACATTTTTGATAGCCATTTGGATTTACTGAAAATATTTTAGGTGAACCTAGTGAATTCCTTTGATGCTAGGGGTTTAGGCAATCCCCATTTCAAGTTTCTCTCAAGATTAAACATGATGCACACATGAGGCTAGCCTAGTGCATTACCAGAAGCTAGGGATGTGACAACTCACCCCCACTAAACGAGAATCTCGTCCCGAGATTCAAGACGTGAGGTAAGAAGACTCAGGGGACGCAAAGCTATCACGATCTACATGATCCAACTGCCCTCATCGTTGATATTGATTCATTGCTCCAAATTGATCTTAACATCTTTGCTTTCGAGGTCTTCATCTAACACGACGACGACAGAAAGAAACTCTATCGAAAAGGATTATTGAAGCTCTTCATACTAGGCTAAGGCAATTCACAACGATCGTTTGAAAGGGGTTCGGGGAAATGGCATACTCAGTTCGAAAAGGAAACTATGGTTATAGAACAACTCGGCAACGGGAGGCACATTCCAATTGATACCGAGGATATAACCTAGTGATGAGTGTGCTCTTAAGAACTTGAGCATTTCCATAGTCATCAAGGTTTTACCAACATCCGTGCCGAGGATCCTGGCAACACATCTTACTACCATGATGAATAGTGATGGATGATGCGGATACAAAGGAAGATAACACCTTCTCAGACTTCCCCTTAGCGAGGCCAAGAGAACGAAATCTGGATGATCGACCGAGAGACATTTAGCACTCCGCTTCTAATGTTCTCCTTGATGTGCTAGCGTAACCCATTCATTGAAATGGTTTGGTATCTAGAACATCAAGTAACAGGTCTGACTTCGGGAGCTCAAGAATCCATAAGGAACAACTTGTGGAATAAGTCATACCAAATCCTCATGGAGAGGGGTTGAATTGCTTATTCAAGATACTACAATAATAGATCTTCCGGCTAGGTGCGTCCACTTCACTGGAACCTACATCATAGTTCTTGGAAGAAGTTCCAACCATCACATCTGCCTGAGATTCAGATCTAGTTGGTGTCAGAATATTCCAGACTCATCAAGTCTAGAAGAAAAATTAAAGTTTGCAACACAATTCGACGAGATGACGTTGCAAGATTCCCGGGAAATGAACTGCGATAGCAAGCTCCAAAACATGAGCTGGTTCTGCTACACACATGTGAACATGTTGTCCAAGACAAGCATGATCACATGGTAGTCTTATAATGAAACACTACCAAGTTCAGGTGGGGGAACCATCATCGAGGATATCGAAGTCCTAACATAAGTCATGATTAGCTCTTATGAAGGAACTCCTTCTCCTTGAACAAATCAATCAGAGGCTTGATGTGCTAGGGATACATATAGAATGAAGGTTGCAAGTCTGCAAACCATAGAATACTTCGCACGTATGCATCACTACTAGGAAAAGGGCTATAGATAGGACTGATTCTAATGGCGCACCGGTTGCTCGTGCGCCATTAGTGTGGAAGACACTAATGGCGCACCGTGCTCACGGTGCGTCACTACTATTGATTTTTTTTCCTATTTTTCCATATGGCAAAGTGCGCCATTACTAGTTAGAACTAGTAATGGCGCACGACCAAGACAGTGCGCCATTAGTATATAATTTTTTTTACTTTTTTTGCAAACCTACTAATGGCGCACTATGCCAAAGTGCGCCATTAGTAGTTTAAACTACTAATGGCGCACTGTGCCACGGTGCGCCATTATCATAAAAATTATTATTATTTACTTTTTTGCAAAACTACTAATGGCCCATGTCACTGTGGTGCGCCATTAGTATGTTGGGTTACTAATGGCGCATGGCTTAGTGGTGCGCCATTAGTAACCTGGGACCAGCTAGATATTTTTGGACAGCCACACCTACACACTCACTTTCCCCACTTCATTCCCCCCACCTCCTTCTTTAAGCTTGTCGGCTGCCTCCTCCTCCTCACCTCATTTGCACCATAGATTCTTCAAAATTAAGTTGTGAAATTACCTTTTTTGATAGGTAAGTAAGGGGAAAGCTATCTTCATGTTGTAGATATACTTTTTTTCTCCCTAGCTCGCTCCAACAACGTGCGCATGCACTTTTTGTGGCCTAGCTAGATCTATGTATGTTTGTGGTGTTGCTTGTGTTTGTGGTGCTGCATATATGTTTGTGTTTGCAGGTACCGGTATTTGAAATGCGATAGTTGCCAATATTTTGCCGGAATGTTGATTCATTTCCGTTTCGGCGAGAATTTTGGCACTATGCATTCTTTTTGGTCCTATTTTTAGGGAAGGTCATGCGAAATTTTTTTCTTGGTTCTAAAATATCGTTTTGCTCTACCCCGCAGGCGACCATGGTCCGCACGATGACCGAAGGCATTGTGAATAGGTTTTTGAGCTCCGCGAAGGCTGAGATGCTTCAAAAGAACGAGACGGAGATAAGATGTCCGTGTCGAAGATGCAAGCTGAAGAGCCTTATTGCGGACCCGGATTCCGGGCAGGTGCGGGACCACCTTCTCTTGCGTGGTTTCATGGATGGCTATCGGTGGCAAGGTGATGAAGATGACTATGAAGTCGTCCATGGGGGCCGTGCAAGAAATGAGGAAGGGCAACAAGACAACCACCGGGCGAGGCCGGGCGAGAAGAAGAAGAATCTCCAGGACATGATCACGACGGTGATGATGTACACAATCATCATGTAGAAGATGTCGTACATGATGATGAGGAAGATCAAGACGAAGGGCATGATCATGAAGATGAAGATGCCGGAGCAGACGACGATGGAGGCTGGGTGCAGGACCCTCATATTCAAGAGCTGCTTCGCAAGCAGACGGATAACGCAAGAGCTGCCGCCCGAGAGAAAGCCAAGCTGGATCAACTGGAGATAGACGCGGTTACTCCATTGTATGAAGGATGCAGGCCCGAGGATACCCTCCTGAAAGTAACGCTCATGGCTCTGGAGATGAAGGTAAAACACAAAATGACCGATGCATGCTTCGACGAGAACATGTCATTCTGGCACGAACGTCTTCCCAAGGGGAACAAGTGCCCGACCAGTTTCGAGGAGGCGAAGAAAATCGTGTGTCCATTGGATTTACCGCACGTGAAATACCATGTGTGCATGAACAATTGCATCATTTATCGGGACGAGCACGCGGAGTCTACCATATGTCCGGTGTGCGGCGTCACACGATACAAGAAGAGGAAGAAAGCTCCTCGAAAATCGGTGTGGTACTTTCCGATCACTCCTCGTCTGCAGCGGTATTCCACGGACCCTAAGGTAGCAAAGCTCCTGCGTTGGCACGCGGATAGGGAGGAGAAGAAGCGGGAAGATGACGGAAATTATCCGGAGATAAATAAAAAAGACAAGATGCTGAGTCACCCTAAGGATGCGAGCCAGTGGCAAGCGTTGAACTTCGAATACCCAGAATTTGGGAAGGATCCAAGGAACATCGTGGTGGGCGTGAGCACCGATGGAGTCAATCCGTTTGGCAGCCAGAGAAGCACACATAGCACCTGGCCTGTGTTTGTGTGGATGTACAACCTTCCCCCCTGGTTGTGCATGAAGAGGAAGTACATTCACATGAGTATGCTAATTGAAGGGCCGAAACAACCAAGGAACGACATCAATCTGTATCTGGGGCTGCTGAAGGAGGAGCTAGACACGCTGTGGAAAACGCCAGCCAATACGTGGGACGCCGCAGAGAAAGAATATTTCCCTATGAGAGCCACACTGCTCACGACGGTGCACGACTATCTCGGTTACGGATATCTCGCAGGGCAGGTAGTCCACGGATTTTCTGGATGCGTAAGGTGCATGGATGACACAACGTATCGCCAGCTAGATAGAGATCCCGGGTCTTCGAAAACCATGTTCATGGGACATCGAAGGTGGCTTCGCGATGATGACCTGTGGAGGAAACGCAAGGATCTGTTCGATGGTGAAACCGAACCCCGAAAAGGCCCGTGTACGAGGAGCGGCGAGGAAATAGATGAGCTGTTGAAAAATTGGAAAGACTGCCCACTGCCGGGAAAAAAGGCGCCAGAGCCGGGAAAAAGCGAAAGGCACCAGAGCCGCTGCTGAAGGTATGGAAAACGAGGTCTGTTTTCTGGGACTTGCCGTACTGGAAGATCCACCGTGTGCCTCACAGCCTTGATGTCATGCATATCACGAAGAACGTGTGCGAGAGTCTGCTTGGTACCCTTCTCAACATGCCAGAGAGGACCAAAGATGGGCCGAAAGCAAGGGCAGACTTGAAATCAATGGGCATCAGGCAGGAGATTCACGCTAATGATGATGATGATGATGATGATGATGATGAGGCGAAGCAGGACACAGAAAGTCGTCGCAAAGGCAAAAAGGCCAAGAAGACCGGAAATGACTACCCTCCCGCGTGCTTCACTCTAAGTCAGGAGGAGATCGAGCAGTTTTTCACCTGCCTCCTAGGAGTAAAACTTCCTTACGGTTACGCGAGGAAGATAAGCAGATACCTAGACCCAGCGAAGCAGAAGTTCAGCAGGATGAAGTCTCACGACTGTCACGTGCTGATGACGCAAATACTTCCAGTTGCAATCCGTGGGATCATGGACGCGCACGTCCGTGAAACGCTATTTGGCCTATGCAACTTTTTCGACGTCATCTCTCGGAAGTCGATTGGCGTGAGGCAACTCAGAAGGCTACAGGAAGAGATCGTGGTGACACTATGCGAGCTTGAGATGTACTTCCCGCCCACATTCTTCGACGTTATGGTGCATCTGCTGGTCCATATCGTGGAGGATATCATCCAACTCGGGCCGACGTTCCTGCACAGCATGATGTCGTTCGAACAGAAGAACTCCATTTGCGAAAAAGAAGGGCAAGAAGATTGTGAACAGATAGCTAGCTAAGATCGATTGTTTTTAAATCGTAGTCTTCATTTCTCGATTGTATTTCATAGGCATTTTTTGATATCATGAATATTTTTAAATTTCATGGGCACCTTTTGAATTCATGAGGACACTTGATCTCGATCCCCCTCCATCTCGATCTTGATTCCCCCTCCATCTCGATCTCGATCCCCCTCCATCTCGATCCCACCCGCACCCTCCCCCGCTAGCTCCACCGCCGCCGACGACCCACCGCAACCCTCCCCCGCTCCACCGCCGCCGACAAGCATATTTTTTAAAAAATTATTACTGTTTTTATAAAAAAATATTACTGTTATGATTTAAACAAGTTTGAACATATTTAAACACAAATAAATATCAAACAGCATTTAAAATGCATAAAAAAACATTGGGGAGCCTGGGAATCAAACCCAGGACCTCCTGGTGTGTGTGCTGCATGCTGACCAGTCGAGCTAGTGGGCGGGTTCTGATGTAGATAGGGTTAGGTGGTATATAACCTGACAAGTCGGGCTAGATTAAAACAAAATTCTAATGGCGCACCGAGGGGAGGTGCGCCATTAGAATAGTCGTACTTATGGCGCACGAGGGGGTGGAGCGCCATTAGAACCCTCCCCCCACTCCACCTACTGCCCTCGCACTGTGTCCTCCCTCCCTCCCTCGCCAGATTCCCCTCGATCGACCCCAACCATACGCCGCCGCCGCAGCCGCCGCCTCCGTCCGCCGCAGCCGCCCACGCGCCCCCGCCGCCTCCCTCTCCCCTTCCTCCCCCTCGAGCACCGCCTCCCCCCGAGCCCCGCCTCCCCCGCGAGCGCCGCCCCCTCCGCCCCCTCCGTCCGCCGCGCCTGCACGCCCTAGGGTTCCTGCTCCAAGGTGGGTGGCAAGCTCGACACGCCGCCTCCTCCTCGACGCGCCGCCTCCTCCTCGACGCACCTCCTCCTCGACGCACCGCCTCCTCCTCGACGTGCCGCCTCCTCCTCGACGCGCCGCCACCCGCCGCCTCCTCGACGCTGGCGCCCTCCTACGGCAACCTGCCATTATCCCACAGGTGATTCCTCACCTCTCCCCCCTTCCCCTCCTCCCCCCTAGGCTACCTCCCGCAAGTACCACAGCCCTCTTCCCCCGTGTTCTAGGGTTAGCAAATTTGAGTGTCCTCTCGTGAGCCTCTCTTCAACTGTTTTTGCTGCTGTTTGGTTCTGAAGATGAGTAGCAAGTATAGTAGGAAGATGATGCATAGTAGGAAGATGATGCATAGTATTGATGATTTTTTTCTTATGAAACTGAAATTATTAACTCCCTCTGTAATTTGTAAGACATCCAGTAATTTTCCTAAGTAATTGAGAAGAATTTATATACCAGAACATAATAAGAACCCTAATTAGTACAGTTTCCGTTAGCACACTGGTAAGATATAACTTACAACTTTACAAGTATCTCTAGTCAAGTCTGATATTGCTTTTGCTTATATGCGGTCAATTTCTCAACTTGATAACTAGTAGATCAGTAGTTTATATATTGTCACATTGACTAGGTTTCATACAAAAAAAATCCAGGTTACATAAATTTGTAATTTTATATGGCAATATTATATAGTGGTGAAAGGCTCAGCTCTGTGTGACTAATGCTATGCAATGTTATAAAATGGCTAACAGCCACACATGTGAATCTGTTCTTGATACACCTTTTCCCTTTTCTTAGAATCATCATATACATCTGCATATTTCAGGTTTCCAAGGAGGTAAAGGAATTGAAGTTCAGACAGTGCAGCAGCAGCAACACCTCCAAGGTGAGAAATATGTTCAGTTAGGTACAGTTAGTATCATGTAAGAAAATGGCCATAATGTGCCCTGATAATGATGTATTTTGTCATAAAAATATATAGTGGACTGCCATGATAAATATATAGTGGTTTGCTGTATCCCCACCAGTTTGGGTTGGTGAATGTGCATGATTTTTTTATCCTGTGAACTCATTGTACTGCTACAAGAATTTGGTATCATCATGGTGTAATTTTGTTAACATTCTGGTTTTGTTAGATAGTGACACTAATCTAGAGTGATACAATTTTCCTTCCCATTTGGTATCATCATGTTCAGTGTATACAGTTATAACATCGTGTGGGTTTTTTAAGTCTGTTTACAGCTCATGTGGGTTTTAACATCATGTGGGTTGGTGAATGTGGATGATTTTTTTATCCTGTGAACTTGAATGTTGCAATGCTGTTTTCTTCAGAGGCTACTGTCAAAAACTTGAGCAAAGATAGGCCCTTGAGTTTGCCGGAATGTCGATTAACTTCCGTTCCGGCAAATTCGGGTACTCCATATGTCCTATTTTCAGCAAAGGTCATGCTAAAATTTTCCGTGAATTTTAGCATGACTTTGCTAAAAATAGGACATATGGGGTACTTGCGACTAATGCATGGGCCGGGGTATCTTAGTACTTAGTTAAGTAGGATCAACTGCCCTGCCATTCTTGCTGCATTAAACCATAGGTGGCAATAGAGCCAAGTGATTAGGCCCAACTTAGAATTCTCCTTAGCATCGATAAAC
Organism: Triticum aestivum; assembly: GCF_018294505.1. Lineage (NCBI taxonomy): Eukaryota > Viridiplantae > Streptophyta > Magnoliopsida > Poales > Poaceae > Triticum > Triticum aestivum. The sequence continues at coordinate 21,646,486 of NC_057794.1, forward strand.
CCTAGATGATAAACCCAACATAGGTGGCAATAGAGCCAAGTGATTAGTGCCGATTAGGCCCAACCTAGGGTGCCTCGGCATCGATAAACCCTAAATGATGAAAACTTAACTTGGCTGCCTCGGATGCCTCGGTGTCGATGAGAACTTAAATGATGTACGCTTAGGCTTTTAGGGTGCCTCGGCGTCGACAAACCCTAAATGATGAAAGCTTAGGCTTTTAGGGTGCCTCGGTGTCGACAAACCCTAAATGATGAGACCATGATCTTGTTCCTTGACAATAACCAACTTTTTGACCAAATTGTTTTCCTATTTAGAGCGAAACATGGCCCACAACGATGAGGCCGGTGGTTCGGGCGGCAAGCAATTCTGGGAGCTGTCCCAGGAGATGGAGGAACAACCTCACCGCTATGAGGACACCGCGGAAGACACCGATCCTGATTACACAACCCCTAGTGGCGTCGGGGATGACACCACTGATGGTGCCGCCGAGGATGCCACCACTGATGATGGCGGCGCACACACAGATGGCAGCCAATCGAAGAAGCAAAGGAAGGACCGGCGTCCGAACGCGCTCCGCACCGTCAAGGAGGAATTCACTCAAGTGGACTCCGACGGGAATCCAACGGAGCCCAAACATATAGTCAAGGGGTACTCGGTTCAGCTCGGGTGCATTCTCCGGAGCACCTTCTCGATCAACACTGAGAACCTTAGGCATAAGGATCGAGGGAATTTGCGCAACCTCCTCTTCACGAAGCTGCACGAACGATACAAGTTCCCCGCCGAATTTGAAAACACACGCCTCTTAGGGAATAAAGTGAACAGTGCCGCCCTCACGAAGATGAGCACGACCCTGTCTACTTGGAGAAGCGCGGTGAAGAAAATGATTGATAAAGGTGATAGTTATGAGAAGATCAAGGCGAAATATCCTTTGATGAGCGAAGATGAGTACAAGGAGTTCAAGATCAAGTGCTCGACCAGTGCAACCTCCGAATCAAGTGAGTGGGGGAAAGAAATGCGGGAGTTGAACTTAGGGGAACACAAACTCGGTCCCGGCGGTTACAGAGTGGCGGAGCCTATATGGGACAAGGAGGACGCGGAGCGTGCCGAGCAAGGCCTACCGCCCCGCTTCGAGAAATACAACGGTAACAAGCAGACCAGGAACTATGTCAGGGCCCGGTACAAGGAGGACCCGATAACAAAGGAGCTTACCACGGATCCGAAGACCAGGGCGCTTGAGCTTGTTCTGGTAAGGAATACACCTCCGCGTAATTAGCTCCATATGGTTGCACTCTAACTAATCCCCAATATTTCTAAATGGTTCATGTTCCTTTCGCAGGAAACTGAAAGCAGTAGCGCGGGGTCGTCTCAGAGCTCCCCTTTTGACAGCCCTTTAAATAGGGCGTTGAACATAATGAAAAGCAAGGATAAGCTCACTCAGCCGACGTCAGCTGCTCGTGTGGCCGGCAAAGGCTTGTCCACAAAATGGGGGTCATACTATACCGCTGGTGTGCGGAAGGAGAAAAAGGCCAGCTCGGAAAGCCAGACGCGCGAGGTTGAAGCACTCAAGGCACAAGTGGCGCGGATTCCGAAGCTTGTCCAAGAGCAAGTGGAACAACAACTGGGAACGAAGTTCAACGCCATGGTGCCTACGTTGATTCATGGGCTGACGACGTGGATTGCGGGCGGCCAACAGGGGCCTCCCCCGGTTCCCAGCTTCACGGCCAGCAACTCGCACAACGCGCAGGCGGCGCCATTGGTGTCTCCGGCGGTGCCATTGGTGTCTCCGGGGGCGGCGCCCTTGGTGTCTCCGGTGGAGGCGGTATTCGTGTCTCCGGCGCCGGCGCAGGCATTGGAGCTTAATGCACCTGGGTGTACGCCGGCGGCACCTTGCCAGCAAGCTCCCCCTCCGTCAGTTGCATGCCCGCCGTTGGCGGTGCCTCGACATTAGCCGAGCTCGACGGCATCATGGTAACTAAGCCTCTCGGCCGATGACTTCATCTCCTTGCCTTTGACTGGGCATCCCTGACGCCCTGTACATGTTTTCGTAGGGCATCGCCGACGTTCCTTGCACTCTTCTGCACTTCATGGGCGCCGAGTTGGTCGATGTCGCCAAGGGCAGAATCGTTCAACCGGGCAACCGCATGTTCCACGGTAATCCGATGCCACCCACAGTGTATAGGGTTGAAGTGGTTCGGGTGCTGCTAGGCTGCGACGAGCTGTTACCTCCGGTTCGACCCGCTGGGGCCGACGAAGAAGATGAGATGACCCTCAGCTCCTGCGTAAGCTGGCCGCTGCTTTGGACGAAGAGCCAGATTCGTTTGGGGGCGGGGGACACCACCCCACAGACAAAAACGCCAGTCGTGCCGGCGCCAAGCCATGGCAAGAACGCCGCAACGCTACCGGACCTGCCGGACATCCCTATGTCGGACATCCCTATGGCACAGGATCCGGACAGCCCTATGGAACAGGATCCGGACGACGACGACAACGACGACGGTACATTTACGAAAGTCGATAAGTACTTTGCCGAACATGGGTATGCTGACGAGTTCTGCGGGCCTCTTTCTCAAGAATCCAACCAAGACGACCGCAATCTAGCTGGTACGGCGGAGAAATCCAATTGCAATAGGCGTCGTCTGGCGTTCAGTTCTCATGACATGCCTCCAGCTCCCGCCTTCACCGAGCCTCAGATAGCTGAGGTGCGAAATATTATCAGCCCCAACACGCTCAAGAAGGCGGTCCGTGAGCAGAACTCGGTCCCATTACAAGAAGGGACGGAAGCGAAAGATTAACAAGGGCGCCGGTGCGAGCCAGCCGGCACCAAGTTCGATCCGTGCTCAGGACGGGCCACCTTCACCTAAGGATATCTCGAGGAGGGTGCATGTGGCGGGTAGGGCGATGCTACCGCCAAATCTAAATGCTGCAACCGGTGCTATGCGGAGTCTGCACGACAGTGTTCTTTCTTTGGAGAAGCGGCGTCTCAGAGAGAATGATGTGACATACCCGGTTTTCGTGGCCAAGGTGCCAGAGGGCAAGGGCTTTTTGGATGGTGACATCGGGGGTACGATCGTCCTGCGGTTTGATGACATCTTTGCTATGTTTAACCTTCATCCGCTGCACTACACCTTCGTTCGGCTGTTTTCGCTGAGTTTGGAGATGCGGATTATTAGAGACAAGACCCCGGACATCGTGATAGTCGACCCCTTCTACATGCGTGCCAAGCACTTGAGCAGCGCTGGGGACGGCCAAGTTGCGAGTTCACACCTCGAAGGCGTCATTCTGGCAAACCCAGATAAGGATAACTTCCTTGTGGCTTACTTTCCCGAGTAAGTCATCCCTTAACCGCCCCGTAACATATGATTTCTTAGATTTCAATCGTTCTTTTTTTTCTAAAATTCCGTGTTCTGTGCAGTGACACACATTGCACACTCATCGTCTTAAGCCCGAAATATTCCATGGCCACGTATTTCGACCCAAACCGTAACTCCAAGATAGACTACACAAATGTCAAGAAAGTTCTTGATGATGTTCTCCCCGGCTACGCCAAATCTAGAGGCACCTTCACCAGGGCAGTTCGTAAGTACGGCAAGCACACCTTCTCACACAATACGAATTTCTGCTACGTCAAGCAGCCGCCTGGCGGTCATAAGGATGCCTACTACGCCCTCCATCGCATGCGGGCGATCGTAAGGGACCATCATCAACTTCTGCTACCAGATAGTCTCAAAGATTGGGCCACGAGGTTGTCGGCAACCCAGGACACGGACCTCTGACAAGAATTCTTTCGCATCCAGTCAGAGTTTGCGGACATCATCCATCAAGATGTCCTTCATACCTCGGGGCAGTTCTACCTCAGATATCAACCGTCCAACAATGAGATAGATGGAACGCTACAAATGCAGGGTGACAACAACCGCGATTTCATGACCATCACGACAGACGACGGCTTCATCCACGCTCCTGTCCGATGGGTCAAGTCGAAAGTAGTGATGTGTAGTTCTGAAACATTGATTAGCTCATGTTGTAATTAAACTTCAATGAATTCGTATGTCTCTTTGGTTTGGACAGTCGTTCAACTTAGATGTAATCGATGCTATTTATTAGTAGGACCATGAATCGTGCTATTAATGTCTTGCTTTTCTCTTTCGATCCTTTTGTTGCATACTTACATATTGCTTATGTATTGTCTGTTGTTTGGCTTGTGCATAGAGATGCCGTCGTATGTCGTGTACAAGGGTAAGGTTCCCGGAGTGTACGACGACAGGGAGGAGTGTCGGAGACAGGTTCACTGTTTCAGCGGTAACAGTTACAAAGGGTACACCACTAGGGCGGAGGCCGAATCTAGATATGCCCGCTATCTAGCAGGAGAGAGGAGGGAGCGTTGGAGGAACCGGATGAGGACCAGTTTGATCGCGATGATGCTCATCGTGATGACCACAACTCTCTTTTATGTGATGGTAGTTTAGATGATCGATATCAACTTGTAATGTGAAGACAAACTCGATACTCGCGGTCTTGAGACTTGTAATGTTTTATCTTTGTTCGGTCTTTTGAATTCGGAGACTAATATGATGAATTGTATTCGGAGACTAATCTTCTATTGTATTCGATGAATCTGATGTTGCTGTGTGCTGCTGTCTATATTCTGTCCAATAATATATTTTGTAACCTGTGCAAAAATCAGAAAGGGAAAAAAATATAAAAACCAAATATTCATACTAATGGCGCATCAAGGCAGAGTGCGCCATTAGTATGCCAAAGGATACTAATGGCGCATCAAGGCAGAGTGCGCCATTAGTGTGACAAAGCACATGGTTACATATGTCCCCCTGGGAGGCATACTAATGGCGCATGGAGTTACATACTAATGGCGCACTGCCAGGTGCGCCATTAGTAAAAAATTCTAATGGCGTGCTACTAATGGCGCACCGGTAGTGCCCCATTAGTAGGAAAAACCGGTGCGCCATTAGTAGGCCTTTTCCTAGTAGTGCATGACTGACTTGGGATGGTTCTAGAGGAAACAAAAACAATCTTTCTCGAACTCACGGCGGCAACTTGCACCAAATGCACGTGAATCAGAGAAAGTCACTTCTTTCATCCAACATATTCTTCACGAATGGGACATGAAGATAATGCTTATAAAAGTTTCCAACACTAGGTTGATGTTCAACATGAATCATGGGGGAGACAAAATGCTGATGATGGGCTCAACAACAACTCATCGGAATTTCCATATCACTGGACTTCCGCCATCATGTGAACACGGTGATAGTATTGGTCAGACCAAAAGATGTAATTGTGTATGCTCGAGGGATCAACCACGAGTAAGAAAACATCACGAATATCGTTGGTTCTGATTTGACTTGACGATGGCCCATACTCAAGTCAAGGTTTTGACAAGGCAATAGATCCAGCAACTAATCACGAGGACCAGTCGATGAAGATATCATCTATCTTCAACACACACTCAAAAGGATATCCCTTAAAATGAACTAAGTCGGACAAGCTTTCATCTTCCAACTCTCCAAGTTGTTGTTTAGCTTAACCAACTAGATCAGGGTTATCCAACACGGATTCTTGGAGAAGGGGTGGTTTACAAGAAACCAACTTGATCACGAACTTAACATAGCGGTCAGGCGACAACCTGGTAGCACTTCCAAGAAGATATTTGGAAACTCATGAACCACCGATATGTTATTAAGCTCGAGAACAATCTTGCTTTTCAGGGCAAGACGATATGATCAACAGAGCAAGGGTTTGACAAAATCCTAACTCATCGATCGAAGAGTGCACCAGAAATAAGGACTAGGTAGCACAATCTATCTTAGAATGATGATTCAAGAACCAACACACTAAGAATGAAATTATTGTCCTTTAACTACCAGGCAAGGGGGTTGCTAGAAGTATTGATTTCACACATCACAGTTCATTTGTCGGCATTCCAGTTGCAACACGGGAGCCAAGAAATGAATAATGAGGGCGAGAAGTATCACTGTATCAAGAGTTCACAGAATGCTGTGCAATTCCCATGATATTCTTGATATAAATATGGTAATACTCCAGGGTAGAATAGAACAAGAGCTAGATTAGCATTTTGATCTGCGGAACACAACTGCTTTGACCCAATCCTGAATATGGATGAGGTACTGGAGTTTGTTTCTCCTAGTCATTCCGGAATAGAATGGCTTGACGGATCACATGAGTAATAGGCATCGATGAACACGAATGCACAATTACTCCTGACTATCAATTAATAGACGAAGGTCGGAATACAACTGAAGAGGGACAACTCAAAGGGACATATAACTTTTCGAGTTGTGGAGGCATGGATTAGTATGTCGAAATGAAATGAAATGTCTGTTGTAACAGATGAGTTTTTGTCCGAAACCCTGATACTTCGAAGGAGATTGTCCATTTTGTACACGAAGTGCATCCAGTTTTTGTCGTAATCCTCTCAAAATTTTAGCACATGCTATGTGGATGAAATGATGGTACCATGCCAACTTTCAACCTTTTCAGAGTTCATTTGAAATGCTTTTCAATTTCAGGGTCTTATAGCTCAAAAAAATCAGTAAATGCATGAAAAATAACAAATGAAGTCGGAAAGGATTGAAAATTGATGATGTGGCTTTGAATGGTGCATTTTGAACACACAATAAGTCTAGAGTTCAAATAAGTTCAAAAAAATGAAATCCCTTTATAACAGATGAGTTTTCGTCCGAAACCATGCTACTTCGAAAGAGATTATCCATTTTGTACACAAAGTGCATCCAGTTTTTGCCGTAACCCTCTCAACTTTTTAGCACATGCTATGTGGGTGAAATGATGATACCATGCCAACATTCAACCTTTTCAAAGTCATTTGAAAAAAAATTGAATTTCAGGGTCATATAGCTCAAAAAATCAGTAAATGCATGAAAAGTAACAAATGAAGTCAGAAAGGGTTGAAAATTGATGATGTGGTTTTGAATGGTGCATTGTGAACACACAAAAAGTCTGGAGTTCAAATAAGTTCAAAAAAATGAAATCCCTTTGTAACAGATGAGTTTTCGTCCGAAACCCTGATACTTCGAAAAAGATTGTCCATTTTGTACACGAAGTGCATCTAGTTTTTGCCGTAACCCTCTCAATTTTTTAGCACATGCTATGTGGGTGAAATGATGATACCATGCCAACTTTCAACCTTTTCAGGGTTCATTTGAAATGTTTTTCAATTTCAGGATCTCAGAGCTCAAAAAATCAGTAAATGCATGAAAAATAACAAATGAAGTCAGAAAGGGTTGAAAATTGATGATGTGGCTTTGAATGATGCATTTTGAACACACAAAAAGTATGGAGTTCAAATAAGTTTAAAAAATGAAATCTCTTTGTAACAGATGAGTTTTCGTCCGAAACACTCATATTTCGATGAGGTACTGGAGTTTGTTTCTCCTAGTCATTCCGGAATAGAATGGCTTGACGGATCACATGAGTAATAGGCATCGATGAACACGAATGCACAATTACTCCTGACTATCAATTGATAGACGAAGGTCGGAATACAACTGAAGAGGGACAACTCAAAGGGACATATAACTTTTCGAGTTGTGGAGGCATGGATTAGTATGTCGAGCAAAGTTCAACATTTCTTCCGGATAACCCATGCGGAGAAGGTAGAACTGGCAGAGTCACAATTTTGAATGGAGAACTCCTCAAGAGTACTCTGATTGTGATCTTTTAATTCAAAGAACTTCTACCTTATTGGTTCATGGTATTTGGAAGAAGGATATACCACGGACCTCGAGGACTATCACAAAAGTTACTAATAACCTAAAGGTACGAGCAACACTATCAACATGAGGTAAGTAGAGTGAATTTTGGGTTCAAAACCCAGGAGTAGAATACCTACTACTAAATGGCATCACGGGATGCTTTTGAGATTGGTGGCCAGAATCATCACACTGGGAACACAAAACATGGCTAGATTGCTAGGTAACTCCCTAAACACCTAGGTTCATAATAATAGCTCCAACATATATGCCGAGGCAGCGGAGTACCTCAACACTCCGGTTAGTGTGCTTATTCTGACCAAAGGACATCGGAAACGGAAAGAAAGGATTTGCAAATGCATCAGACTATTTAGAGACCTGGGATGATTCGGACAGCATAACGGCTGTAATTGCTCAAAAAGATTTGAGACATCATGCAAAATGGTGGCATAACCACTCAACAACATCATATCAAGGTTCCGAGATCAACAGTTAACATACAGAAATAGTAGGAACTGAACTGGGCTTAAATCCAACAATCTTGCAAGTCTACAGATTAGTAACACGTGATCCTAATAGAAAGAAGAGAAGCGTAGTTCTTAATCCCCGTAGAAGAGAAGAGGGTGACTCAGATCAGAAGGACATAAGGTATAAGGAGCAAAAAGAGCCTTACGTTCCCTTCCACAATCAATTTCCTTACATAACTAAAGCATTTCTAGACACAACTTTGACCGGTTTGGCTTGGTAATCCTACAGGCAGTCAGGCTCTGATACCAAAGCTGTCAGGACCCCGATTCCAAGTCACATCGATCTAGCTGGTAACACCTCATATCACTTTGCGGCCTCACGCACGGTATTCCCACGGGTGTCGCCTTACCAGGTCCCGGAACCGTTTGCGCCTTTTGGCTCACGTATATGATAGTGTTGCTCGCATCCATATGACAGAGAACCCGGGCCGACATGGCTAGTCGTGAACCCAAAGCGGCACTAACCCATGGGGGCAGGCATACATGAATCAACTTCGAGCATGTTGGTCAGCAGCGTGTGAATCCGGGCTATAGCACTGGGCTAACAGGACTCCGGGAACCCGGGCTATAGCAGGCTAGGCAGGACTCCGGATGTCACCGCGTGACATTTCCCCGAAGGTACAGACACAGGAACAAAGTGAAACACATGCCGGCCAGTCAAGCGTCCTGAGCAGTAGTGCTGGGCTAGCAGGACTCCGGTGAACCGGGCTGTAGCGGACTACTATGGCTCAAGGAAGCACTAGACTACATTTTCCCATAAGAGAGGCTGCCAAGGATAAACAACTAGATTGTCGGATCCCACACATACCAAGCATTTCAAACATACACACAATATGCTCGATATGTGTAAATACAACATGGCATCACAACATAACTCTACGACTCAAATATTTATTCATTAGGCTCCGAGGAGCGAGATATTACAAACATGGGTCTCATGACCCAACATTCAGAGCACACAAGTCAAAGCACATGCGGAAGCTTAATATGTCTGAGTACAGACATCTACAAATGAAAAAGGCTGAGAAGCCTGACTATCTACCAGATCCTGCCGAGGGCACAAGATCGTAGCTGAGGTATCAAGCTAAACGTCAAAGTCCACGCGGAACTACTATTGAGACTGGTGTCTCTCTGCAAAAACATAAAATAGGCAAACGTGAGTACAAATGTACTCAGCAAGACTTACATCAGAACTAACTACATATGCATCATTATCAACAAAGGGTGGTGGGGTTTAACTGCAGCAAGCCAGCTTTGACTCGGTGGCTATCCTGAACTACGACTGTAAGTAATTTTTTGAGGTGGCGCACACGAGTCCACATATTCACCATTTCAATACACCACTATGGATCCGCTCCCGTCTCCCTACGAGAACGCCATCCATAGCACTCACGCTTATCTTGCGCATTTTAGAGTATCCACTTTCGCTTGTCTATGAACTGTTATAGGCAACCCAGAAGTCCTTTACCGCGGACACGGCTATTCAAATAGATCATATTAACCCTGCAGGGGTGTACTTCTTCACACACGCTCTCGCCACTTACCGCCATGTACACGTCATGTATCTTGGCAACCTTCAAGCGGAAGCCTGGTGAGGGAGTCAGCCACGACCTGACCAACCACACAAGTCTCTAGTCCAGGTTTATCGACTATTCGGGTTCCATCCGCAAGGAGATCCGGCCGGGGTGTCGCTCACGGCCCCAAACAATGTGTGCAGGGTTCCCAAGCCCACCTCGACGGGTGGTTCTACGCTTGGTACACAGTGCCACGGTGCCTAGTCTGTCCCAAGCCCACCTGTACCGGGTGCCACTTGGTAGACTACTAACACTACCTACAAACACCAGAAACTAGTTGCAACTCCTGGACAGAGATCAAGTTGATTAATAAGTCGAGAGGGGCACTTAAGCATTCCAATGCGTGCTAGTAACTGTTCATGGATCATAAACACAGTACTCAGTTCCTGAGGACGGCTGCAATGAGACAACCCACCATGTACTCCTACATGGCCTCTCACCGCTACCTTTACCAAATCGTGTTCACACACTTAGCTCTCAACGGTAGGACATGTTCAAACACCTCCGATTCATCCCCGATGAATCAGACCTGACTCAACTCTAAGAAGTAGCAGGCATGACAAACAAGCATGAATGAGTAGGCATAACAGGGCTCAAACAACTCCTACTCATGCTAGTGGGTTTCATCTATTTACTGTGGAATGACAGGTCATGCAGAGGATAAAGGGGTTCAGCTACTGCAGCAAGTAACAGATGAATCGTTGTTGTCCTAATGCAGTAAAGAGAGCAGGAGCGAGAGAGCGGGATTGTTTCGGAATGAACAAGGGGGTTTTGCTTGCCTAGCACTTCTGAAGATAATATAGTTCTTCATCGGTGTCATCGAATTCATCGTCGGTACATCGTCTACTGAGAGGGGACAAACACCGGCAACACAGAAGGAAACACCATCAATGCAATGCACAATATGATGCATGATCATGACATGGCAATATGATGTGGTTTGAGCTAATGCAACTAGCAGCAGGTTAAATGAAGTTGGTTTGAACCCTAGGTTCAAATTCAAACTCCATATGTGAAGATTTAAATGCCATTATAAGATTTGGCCTAAACAGCAGCCCTAAGTTGTTCTATCATGCATGAAAATGGTACAGATGGATAGATTGGATTTTTCTTATCATTTTTCATATATAATTTGTTTGATTTGGAGTTACGGTTGAATTACTATGAATTTTTGAAGTTTTGGATATTTTCTGGAATTTTCAGAATAAGAATAAATCCAGAAAAGGTTAACTGCGTCAGCATGACGTCGTTGTGACGTCAGCGGGTCAACAGACCGGGTCCAGGTCAAACCTGACGTGTGGGGTCCACACGTCAGTGACTAACTAACTAACCTAAATTAATTAATGTTAAATTACTCCTAATTAAAATGTCAGTTGGGTTAATTAGACTTAATTTAAAAAAAACTAATCTAGGATTAGCTGGGCCAGGGCCCACTTGTCAGCGACCCAGGGGAGGTCAAATCCCTGATCAACAGGGCATAACCAGCCGGCGGCTCGTCGCCGGCGGCAACAGGCGCGGCGGAGGGCTCGGGTTCGGTCTCCCGGCGCCCAAACTAGCGGCGGAGGGCACCCGCGGGGAGCTGGAGCTCGCCCGCATCCAGCGCGGCAAGCAACAGTGGCTAGGGAGGCCGGAGCTCGTCGGAAACGAGCTTCGGGTGGCGGCCGGCGTTCAGGCGCAAGTGACGCGGCGGCTACGGCGTGCGAGAGGAAAAATGGATGGAGTGAGAAGAGTCAGTGGCTCACGGCGGTTGCGACGGCCGTCGAAGTGGGCTCGGGGAGGCGTCGGAGGCGACGTACGGGCGGCGGCGATCTCCGGTGGCCGACGAGGGAAACGGCGATGTTGGCGGTGTCCAGGGGCTTCCGGCGTCGTGAGGATCGGTGAGGAAGAAGAGGGCATCGGGGCGGAGCTCGTAGACCGCTCAGGGTGTCGTCGGGACGGCGGTGGTCGCGGCAACGGCGAACGTCGGTGATGGGCGGGTTCGGTGGCGTAGTAGGGAGGGAGCAGAGGAGGGAGAGAGGTCCAGGGAGAGAGGAGAGGGGCCAGGGGCTGCGTGGCGTCGCCTGGTGTATCGAGGAGGAGCCAGGCAGGCTCGGAGGGAGGAGGTGGAGGCCTCGGGCGCGCTGGCGTCGACACGCCTCTGCCTACTGGCAGAGGTTGAAGACGACCGCTTCGCCCTGGTGGGCTGGGCTGGCCAACCGGGCCGGCCAGGTGGCTTTGGTGGGCGCCAGGTAAGTTCCAAGTGAGCCTCTGTCTTTTCCTATATTTATTTCTCTTTTCTATTTTCTGTAATTGTGTTTGGCTTTACTAAAAATACTTAGGCACACTCAAAAATCACCAAACTGCTCATGGCCAGTGCTTGGAATATATCCAACATGAAACATTTCAGTTTAGGATTATTTGGACATTTATATATTTTATAGTATTTAAGTGCCCAAATTCAAATAGAATATGGTTTAATTCAGAACCCAAATATGTCATGGAAAAATGTGCATCACCTCTGGCTACTGTTTACAGTACTCTCCAAAAATGATGAACATTTTTGATAGCCATTTGGATTTACTGAAAATACTTTAGGTGAACCTAGTGAATTCCTTTGATGCTAGGGGTTTAGGCAATCCCCATTTCAAGTTTCTTTCAAGATTAAACATGATGCACACATGAGGCTAGCCTAGTGCATTACCAGAAGCTAGGGATGTGACAGAAAGTGATTCTTTGGCAACAAGCGAGCTATGTTGTCCTCTAATTTAGGTATGGTTTTCGTACCAATTGAAACCCTACAATCTTATATGGATGCTACTTGATAATGCATAATTTGTATTAATCTATACAAATTTGGTTGATTGGATTTTCATGTGTGATCTAGATGCCCGTAAATAGGTTCTGATGGAACTGAAATATAGTAACACTTAAGTTTTTGTGATCCCGGGTTTGGAAGTGAATATTTGCAAAGGATATCCACTAGTGTAGCTTACAAAGGTGCGTTCAAAATTACAGAAGACTAAATCATGTATTGAATTGAAGTGTGTGTGTGTGTGTGTGTGTGTGTGTGTGTGTGTGTGTGTGTGTGTGTGTGTGTGTGTTTAAAACTTGAACTGACGCGTGTTTAATCATTGATAGAAAACTATAGCGAATATATACTGAAATTATATTCAAACACCTCCAAGTGCATTTGTGAAGTAGAACAATACATTCTGAAAATGAAACAAACTCGGGGGGAGAAATCTATTTGAAATTAGACTTAAACACCTGTCAAATGCGTTTGAAAAGTAGAACGGTGAATTCCAAAAACGAAACAAGCATGGGGTGTGAAATCCATCAGATACTTATTCATTAATCGTGAGCTACCGTTCTCTTCATCGGCAATGGTTGTTGCTCTGGCATGCTAGTCATGTAGGTCCTTAATTAACATGATGACTTCCAGACTGTCTACTACAACAAGTTTTGTTTGGCCATGGTGAGGGAGGTGCGATGACAGTGGCGTGCCTTCGTCTCGTTCCAATGTGTGCTGTCTATAGACCTAGTTATATTTTGTTGTTACTTTTCGTGATCTTTGTGTAGCCTTGACAGTTCATGAATATACCAGAATTTATCCCCACCCAAAAAACATACTACCTATATGTTGTATTGGCTGAAAACCTCTCTATGTCCATGTATATCATTTTGATATAAAATGATATACAACATATTACGGATCTCGGTTGTTCTTTGCTATTGATAATCTGACTCACCCATTTTCTATTAGCTTAGTAATGTAATATATTTTTACAAATATGCCAATATTCACTTCACAGATATGTTTGGTGAGTATTAATTATGCCCTATATATAGGCCATGCCACAACATTCAAAATCCATGGTATGTGAGCCTTATATTTGGATGCAATTTATTGTTGGCGTTTTCTATTGTGTTGCCTTCATAGTTGATGAATAGACCGAAAAAAATTCTGCCAAAAAGAAAACATCTATATGTAGTATTGGCAGAAGAACCCTTTATGTCCATGCATGTCATTTAGATCAACCACATATTATGGATCTCAGTTGTTCTTTTCTATTGATAATCTGAACCAGTACAATATTTATTCCATAAATATGATTAATGAGTATTAATTATGATATATATATATATATATATATATATATATATATATATATATATATATATATATATATATATATAAGCCATGCCCTAATGGTAAAAAGAATGATATCTGATTCTTATATTTGGGTACAAGTTACTGCTTGCATTAATCATGGGTCGTGACACAAATTCCGCATGCTCCCCGCGCCTTTAAATTCTGACGATTGTGGCTATTCTTTGCTGAATGAGTTTGATATCTCAGTAGGAACAAAACAGATCCGCGTCCTTGTTCGCCTATCGAAGTTCTAAGGAAGACGACTACCGAAGTCGATGGTATTTCTTGAAACCATTCATCTAGTAATGTTTATACATTTTTACTCTTGTTGTCCTTGGATCCATAGCTTCTAAAGTTCAGCACAGATACTCCGTGACATCTATCATGAAATGTATTCTTTGAAAGAAGTTAGATCCATGATGGAATGAGTGGATACACGTAGAACGTAGATTTTTACCATTTTGCTTGGGAGATGGCAAGGATCTTGCTAGCATCTAGGCTTATCTTCCAAAGGTAAAAGATAGGAGATAACATAAATCTGATAATATTCATAGATCTGATTGTACTATCATGCCTGTAATACTTTTATTTATGGCTAATATGATTTCCCACACATAGTAATATATCCCTTCTATAATTTGTAGGACTAGTTGGTAACTTATTGTATTGTATGTAAGTCCTCCTTATTTAAATATATCGCTTATATGGAATATGTAAATTGATCCAATGTATATAAGGATCGGCTATTGTTCTCCAGATAAGTATAAAAGAACCTGATGAGATGGGAAAGTAATAGTTTTGCATCGCTATGTAGGGCATATATGTTTTGAAATTATTGAAGTAATCAGCGGAAGATAATCATGAATATACTATCGTGATACCAGGAAAGTATGTTAACATATATTTAGAGGGCAATTAAAATCTACATGTTTACATCCAGAGAGGTCTATGAAACTCATACGGATAAATTTAAATTATTTTTAAAGTGAAGTACCATCCGACTAATGTTGGCACAAAAATCTAAATGTACTTTGATATGTAGAGTTCTGTATGACATTTCCTTCTATGTGGTTTCATTTTTGACTGCTACATGTTTTTCCTTAAAATATTAGCTCACTAGTACCTTTAACTCTATATATGGGAATAAACATTTTGTTACATGATAACAGATCAACATGGATGGGGAGTTCCCGCGATACAACAATGCTATGCACAATGATCTTGACGTCTTCATGACAACTGAACACAACCACCTATTCCAGAACAACCATGATGATGAGATGTATGGTCTGCTTGGAGGCACTTCCAATGCGGGAAAGATTGATAATGCCAGCGATGTTGCTGCAGACAAAGGAAACAACAATGGAGAGACCCATAGTGAGCAGAGGATGGAGACATGGCGTGCCAATTATCACCGTCTCCGCGGAGAACAAATCCAACAACTTGAAGCGTACAATACATACTCAATCAATGTTTCTTACCTATCGAAGATTATGTGTACTAATATATTTTCATTAATGTCATATGTAGTGTCTTCGGGGAATCCCCTTATCCAGATGAGAAACTCCGGAAGACCCTCAGCATGAGGCTTGGCATGAGTGCCCAACAGGTCAAGTTCTGGTTCCAAAACCATTACAGCTCCAGTAAGGTACATACTATTCTTTTCCATGGTGAATTACATGAGATTTCGCCACATGGGCCAGCTACGACACGCAGTTATGCAAGCTTTGCAGAAAATTAGTATAAGCTCCAGCGAACATAGTATCATTGTTTGTCATCTGAACTCACAATGTAATGGGCGAGGCTTTTTGGTACTCTTGCCCCACAGAGCGATATTTAAAAGAATAAAAAATCAAGTTTATAAGATTCAAAAATATCTGAAAATAAACACACAAGTATATAGTGTGTGTAAACTTTCATATTGAAGTACATTTTGATGTGAGTTGTACAAAAAATCATGTACTTTTATACTGAATAGTACATGTTCTAGACATAAATTGTTTTCTTATTTTGTATAACTCGCTTAAAAATGTATTTCGCCACAAAACTTCAGACACAAGTAGTATTCATCAATAGGTATGTGCATATTGTTTTCTTGAATTTTTTTTGAATCAAATAATATTATTTTGGAATTTTTAAAATTTGAATCCATGGAGCTCGAGCTCCATTAGCGATTTGTGCTATGTACTACTATGTTACCCTCATAACCATGGTGTCATACTCTTATAATAACCACTGAAATGATGCATACATGAAATTAATAAATGTAGGGCAAGACGGTGAGGCGGGAGACCCGCAATCTTCAGTTAGAGAAGCAGATGCTAAATTCAGAAAGGCAAGCCATCATATCGGCTATGGAAAATAGCACTTGCCTCAAATGCAAAGGGACGATGGTACAAACTCAGGATACATCAGAGCGCCAGCGCTTGTTCATGGAGAATCTGAAGCTCAAGAAAGAACTTCTGCTTGCCAGGGACCATCTTATAGAGGGTCTCCACCAAAATGGCATGTGGCCCGTATTGACCCGCAAATAACTACGCCGTCTTTGGTGTTCCCAACGTCAATTCTGTCAACTGAACCCTGTTTTTTTCTTGATTCCTCAGCTTGCAAATAATGTGCCATGTTGTTGTGTATATGTACACAACTCGGCCACTTATTTATTTCTTTCTGTAGGCTGTCATGGTTGCTTCGTCGGATGGCACGAGATCTATCAACCATTTAAATGAGCTAACATAGACAAAGTGAACACCTATTGTTACATTATGCATGAAAAGTTACTTCTGAAACGATAATAAGATTAGAACTAATGTGTTTTCTTGTGCCCTATCATGATCACTTGAAAGACCTTTGCAACGGTCCTTAAGGCTCTAGCCACTATTTCTAGCTAATTATACAACCATGTGATCTTTAGGTTTAGGTTGTCGCACATATAATTTGCATATCATATGGGGTTTTTCAGGCGTTGTAAATTTAGGGTGCAAGTTCGGGTTTTAGTGGCAAAAATAATGATGTCAGTTTCTATCATAATCATATATTATATAATTCTTTGCGACTCTAAGTTCATACGAATTGGTAGTAGAATTTGTGGATGAGTCAGTCTTGCAATCCAGAAGGGTTTCTTTTCAGCCCTCCGCGTGTACAACTTGCAGGTCAAAGTGAAACCAAGGAGCTATGCTTCATGAATTCATTTCTGACAGCCCGTATGTAGTTATCTTAGCAGGTCTCGTGTGTATATTTCAGAACTATGGCCCAGAGGTAATATAACGGGCCACTTTCACCAGTTACAGTTTATTTTTGCAAGCTCTCTGTTGTTTTGCAAAATTAAATGTGCAGACTCGTAGTGGTCTTTGCATATTTTGAGTAATACTATTATCCCCAAATGAAGCCAGTCCCTTGTTATTTCTTTCTTTAATACGCACTCTGGTATATGACGTTATCTAAATTATATTTTGCATCACCAACCCAGAAAAAACATGTAATTTGTCAGGCTGGTGTGTATGCATATTATAACAGACTACTCACATCTCATATGTTATTGTGTGTTCATCTACTCTCCTTTACTATTTGTATACGATGTGCTCTGCATTAGTCCTGTATCTGCTCCCTCTGTTGTGTATGTGAAACTTGTAAAATAGAAGGATCGATAGATTTCTTTACAAGCATTTCACATCCTCTGGGATAGCACATCAAATCAAATGTGTGGCCACAGTGTTTTTGACCTCATGTTGAACTTAACACATAATATTTAGTAATGGAGAAGATATTTGGACATATTGTAGTTATTACAGTAGTGGATGATAAACTTGCTGAGACTTACACAATGACTAGTACTGAAAATTAAAGCTAATCATCTCAGAATTGAAGTGTACACACATGTTTTTTTGCCACAATGTACAGTGAACACATGTTTCAAATAAACATCTATTATTATATAATTAAGACAAAAGGCAAACAAACCATTACGTGCGTCCACATAGATTAAATTATCTTAAACGTCAATATTAGAAATTAACGGTTCAGATTTATAAGATGTAGCGTTACATACAAATATTGTCAAGTACAAATAATTTGACACATCACATGTCACGTACCAATGGTTCAACACGTCTTTGATCCAATCATATGCCTTTCTACCAAATATTCCCTCCGTTCCGAAATAATTGTCTTTCTAGCCATCTCAAATGGACTACAACATACGGATGTATGTAGACATGGTTTAGAGTGTAGATTCACTCATTTTGCTCCGTATGTAGTCACTTGTTGAAATCTCTAGAAAGACAATTATTTCGGAACGGAGGGAGTAGGATATAAGCTTACCTAGGTAGATTCTCAGAGGAAAAAAAACTTACGCTGATATGCCAATGTACGACAGCCTACTAATGGAGAGTCCTAATCGGAGACAATTACTGAGGAGCACCCAGCAAAAACACGTAGTAGTATCCAAGGAAAATTCACTGCTCACGTAATCTACTATTTGAGCTGAATAGTCAATCCGTACCGCTCCTGTGTTCAAACAATAAAAAAGTACATACTTCTCTTCAGTGCTTCTCGCTAGGATAGATATATTGTAAAGAAAAAAGGAAACAAGGGAGCGCTGTCGAACATGCTGCCTGCCATGCGATTAGCCGCACGCCAAGTAAAAATAAGTTCAAAATATTAAATTCAATGATTTTGGTTCCAATGATTTAAAATATTTTTACAGGAGCGTGCATTTATATTTATATGAATGGAAAGTCAAATTTGTGAAAGCCAAAAAAATAGTCAAAGAGACTAACCCAAGTATATAAACAAAATATGTCGCTCATGTATATGTGAATAGTGTCCAGTGATAGGCGGAAGCGACGGACAATGAGTACAAATCTCAGATGATACAAATGCATGGCAATATATAAAAACAATAGACAAATCAATGTGAATGTGATTTGTGTGAAGGGAACACAAACATGTCATACGAGAAAAGTAAATTTCTCGGCGCAAATATAAAGGTAGATGCAAGAAAATATAACTTCAAAGATGTCGTCTAATTTGCACTATGCAATATACGTCGGTTTCAAAACAATTCTTGCTTCGTAGAAAAAATTAATTACGAGCATGAGATTATGTTTTTAGGATTCAAAGGAGTTTAGGGTGATAATAATTTTACCTTAGATGGCCAAGTAACATGGCAAATACCATGTTACTCCATGTAGGATAAATAATCTAATCGGTTAATTCAATGGAAGGATCTAAATAAAATTAGTTAGGCATAAGTGAGCGCTAATCTAGAGCTGCCCAAGACTATACATGAACGGGTAGAAGTTGCCCTGCATGTGATGGCATCACTTTTTTCGATGAAGAGAATTCCTACTTTGCTTTGTACTTTCTTTTCCAGATCATGAATTTAGCTAGTATATGCTGGAGTATATAACAATACGTACAAAAGGACAGCGTTTTGGTGCTCCGGTGCATCTGCACCAAGTATGGACAGTAAACTAGATAAAGATGCTCGGGGGTTCTAGGAGAATGAAAATTTCTTGGACATATGACATTCGAGGATCTCTAGAGAAAAAAGTAATCAAAAAGACATTTGTGGAGAGTCGATGTTGTTTTATTATTTCCCTATAGCTCCTCTAATGTCATTTGACCACAAGAATTTGTAGGCTCCTAGCACACACGAGCATCTTTGACGAAAAAATTCAGATATTTTTAGAATTTTACTATTATTTTGAATTGTTAACGAGGGAGTAGATGACCCAGGCTCATCATAGAATTGTTTATACAATTACCCTTTAGTATCTAGGCAAAATTTTAAAGTCTACTTTAACTATGAACAAGGAAATAAAAAATATGTTTTCATAGCGTGCTTCGAAATTTAAGAATTACTGGACTTCAGAAAATATGAAAATTAAAACAAAACCCTAATCCTATATGTAGAATAAAATTTCATGAATTAATGTTTTGATGAGTTGGGACATGCTGGTCATATCTAGACTGCCAGTCAAATGGTACATACGAAGAAAATACAAATATATGTGCATTCCAAATTAGATGCAAGGCATGGATGTCCCGTGCTACAAAGACAAACACAGTGGATCAATTCGAGCGTGGTATGTCTATGATTACTCTGACGAAGCAAACACTACTATTTTATGTCTGAAGATAAAAAAACTATTTTATGTGCAACAATAGTAGTTAAAATAATAAATTACGTCAAGTATGCAATATCATTGTAGTTTTGCTCAAATAAAAAAGTCGTAGAAAGACAATGTGGGTGCAATCAGAGGAGTGAGTGAAAGGTGGGTGTTTTTACAAAACTACTAATGAACGTCTGTTTGTAATTATAGTTCTTTCTGTAGTATGCAGGCGACATCCTAATACTACGACATATCCCTAAATGGTATTACAACATATATGAGTGCGTAATGGTTTTTCTTGAACGTAGGCCATAAGATTAAATAACCATAGAAGGCCGGGTGAAATAGGAAAAACAATGTGAGTGTGATGAAAACAATCTATAGTTTGAGTGATAGAGAGAAAGGTTTCAGCACAAAGATTCAATAATAATCATATAAAGCATGTAAAGACATTTAGTTGTGTTAAAAACATGGAACTAAATCAAAGGCAACATAGATACGATATGATAGAACTATATGAAGATCTGGTCCTTGCCTCAGAACATTTTCCCAAGAAATTTTCTGCAGAGCTGATAATTCTTGGTTGCTGGAACATATGGACGCAAAGAAATGGCAAAGTTTTTAGAGGCTTGCAACAGACACTTCAAAGTTGGAGATTTTTCCTAAAGCAAGACATTAACCTACTTCAATTCAAGATTAAGGAAAAGTACATTCTTAGCTTCAAGCATTGGGTCGGGAATAATCTGTAATATGTTTGGTTCTATCCCTAGAACAGGTGTAGGTTGATTTCCATTGGCCTCATGGAGGCTTGTACTTGTACTTGTACTTGTACTTTTTGGCTTAATATATCACCGTAGAACGATTGTTCTACGGTTTCACGGTAAAAAAAAACAAATCTAGCCACGCAAACGCGCGGGTCACACAGCTAGTTCAGTCAATACTTATATCCTGATAGGTGGTGTACAATATGTTTTAGTTGTACTTTTCTCTGCTCTATACCTTGTCAGGTCTTAGAAGTGTAGTACTCCCTCTAATCCATAATAAGTGTTGTGATTTTAGTTCACATTTGAACGAAAACCACCACACTTACTATGGATCAAAGGGAATACCTTTCTGAAATGTAATTTACAATGCTTGGTATTCATGAAATCATCTTTATTTGCTCCATGGAAGGAACCTAGCTAGTACTCTTCTACAGATTGTCTTTGATGTCGTGGAAGAGCAAAAGAAGCAGATTGTCATCAAGGTATTCAGCTGTGTAAGACCTCTCTAATTTTGTCCAAGTCAACTTTAATGTTGGTCTTATACTACCCAAATAATTTTTGGAGATTACTGATAAATTCTGTGTGAAGAGACATGCTTGTCTTGTATACGCGATGACAATCAAGAATAATTGGACTGTTACATGTAATCGTAAAGATTCAACCTGACAATTAGCAGTTCCTTAAAATTGTCTCAAATCTCAGTACACTACTAGGAAAACCCCTATATGTAACCACTTAGTAGGAGTGCGGGTACCTGCCACGCACTGCTGCTAAGTTGATAGTAGTAGCGCGGGATATAAACCCTGCGCTGCTACTAAGTGGTACACACCATGTCCCCCGGGATAGGCCATAGTAGTAGCGCGGGGTATGAACCCGCACTGCTACAACGTGGTCCCCGTGGTACCCCCCGGACGGACCATAGTAGTAACGTGGGGTATATACCCCGCGCTGCTACTAAGTACAGACTTCTTTAACAGTCGTGAAATCCCCATCCCCACCCCTGAATCCCTCCTCTCTCCCGTCCCTCTCCCCCTCTCTTCTTAGGCTCTCACTTGGCGCTCCTGCCCATGCGCCATTCCTCCTCCATGGCGCCCAAGGTGGCCGCCGCCTCGCGCCGCTGTTGTCCAGGTGCTCGCCATTGTTCCCCGCGCATCCATGGTACCATGCCGGAGTGCCTCACCATCGGCAACCAGCCCTGCTACTCCCTCCATCTCCTTCATCTCTCCCTCGTTTCTCTTTTTCGTCTCTCCCTCTAGTTTGACTGACCCTTCCATGGCCATGCTCATGCAAGTCCTCGCCATGGATGACCAGGAGCTCTCTTCCTTGGCCGCGAAGACGTACCCCATACTGCCGCCTTGCTCTGCCCCGGATCCGGTCCCTCTCCTGCAGCCCACTGGATCTGGTCTGCCTCTTCCCGTCCGCGCCTCCAGCAACCTCTGTCATTGCTAGATCGACCCGTCGCTGCCATTGAAAGCACACATGGGATCTAACCGCACATGTACGACGTGGCCGGGAAAGCCAGCTCGTACTTCCTCCCATACCCGATCGAATAAATAAAAAAACTGTCGCTATACACAGAACTATGTACAAGGAGGGTTGATGACTTTTGAGCATAGGGAAATGACAGTCGTGGTATCTTTTCTATTCGTTTCACCTACAGAATGATTCTTGCACACAAAACTTAATAGAGAAGCATGACTGGAGGGGCGTCAAGGGTCTTCAAATGAGTATCTTATATCTTATATGTTATATTTACTAATTGGATGCACCATATGAGGCGCCACGTTTATCCTCATATCTAAACAGTTATTTACCTTTAGATTAAATGATCAATAGCCGAGATGTATTCTTGCACCGTGATGTTTGCAAGAGTCCACATGGTATCAAATATGTTTTTTTTTATCAAGAGTCCAGAAGGTATTAAATAATCTATCTCTCCCTATAGAGCGATCCCTCTCCTCTCCATGTCCCCATGTCAGGTCGTCTCCTCCTTCGCCTCTTCTCTTTCCACCATGTTTCCAGCCCAAGCATTAATCAAGTGCATGTCCGGTCAAGGTTGCGTACGTGCACCTCTAATGAGATATACTTGTCTTTTACAGCCGCAAATATTAATCGAGTACGTGCTCTGATCAAGGTTATGTACGTGCATGTTCAATAGAGCCAGCATGTACGCGGCATCTCGCCAGGTGGGCTTCCGCATGATCGCATATAGAAGAAATCAAGTTAACTTGCTTCGTCGTTCTTCGTGGGCCGAAGCTGGCCGACGCTTCATGACGGCTCTCTTGCCATCGATCATGCCTGCGTTAGAAGCCAGAAGAAATTGATCCGTGTTACATCTACGAACAGTACATACTAGCGCATCCAGTGGGCCAAAATCAATGAACCTGCTTAGGAATTAAGCTTGGTACATGTACATGTGTTCTTTACTATTGTCTCTAGATCTGATGATCTTCTCCAATTTTTGTGGCACACAGGTACGGAGATACATGCGGCAGGAGCTAGGTCTTATACTCTTATTTGTGGGACATACAAACACGGCAACAAACACGTCGAGCCGCCGGAGACAAGCAATAGTATATTCCTTTTTTTGAACCGGAGACAAGCAATTGTTCATACCGTGGCTGCTGCTAGCATAGCCTTTTTTGGAGAAACAATAGCAATAGTCATATATCTTTTTGTCCAGCAATGGCGTCATCAATGTCTATTGATGTGGTAGACACTTTTTCTTTCAAGAGTGTGACAATAGCATATCATATTTTTATAGAGGCAGAAGTATATGTACAAGAACCCTGACGAGATGAGAACAAGTCATAGGGAGAACCCACTTAGCGCCTACACCCTAGCAAACTACGGCTACTCTCTCGCGAAAGGATCTAAAGCACCAACTCCTCCTAGTGTGGCCTTCCTCCAATCATCTATCTCATCCAGGATCTCTGTCTTGAGTTGCGAAACCAAACTTCAAGGTGACGTAATGAATAAAATGGAGTTATTTCCCGTTGATGCTATGTCCAAAACATTATAAAGAATTTTGTGTTACTTTTATCCCTTATAATAGGGCAGCTAGAGCGCAAATTAAGCAGATTTATTTCCTAAATCTCTACATGCGTCCACCTCCTTGGTCTTGGTGTTTTGGCTTACGGGCCCAATAAACCCAGACGGAGGGAGTATCTCTTTGTAGCCGTTGGGTGTTAACTTACGATATCATGGGCACTTCTCCTAAGCAAACTCCACCTTCTATAACACCCTCGAAGGATTTTTCTGAAGGAAAAAGTCTCGCAGCTTGCCAAAAAATAAAACATGTCCCAAATATCTGTCCGGCATGCTATTGATCATTCTGAAAGGTTTAGCGTTGTTCCACGCGCGTTGGCAGTGCAATGCAAGAACTGTTAGCAGCACAACCGGAAACACACCAGGGACACCCAACATGGTATTTGGAATTAAAAAGTGATCCATGACGCCGAGCATACGCACGCTGTTCTTCGCCTGATAACTGATATGGAGAATATAATGCAGGTGTAACAAGGAAGGACCTACCAGAAACAATATGCACAAGGCTTCAACCTTGACGTGAATAGAACAAAGAAAAATAATGCATGACGACAACATGCACAAGGTAATGCTTACTCTTAAATAATTTGTCGTATGATGATCTTCTTATATACAGTATCTACTATTTTTGTCGGATCTTAACACACCGACGACTTTCTGAGTTAATTATTTGGATTCTCAGATTGTCCTCTCTGTATATTAACTCGAATGCATAGATTTCACAGGTTAATCCCTTGGAGTATTCTTGGTCACTTGGAGCAGATTTAAATTGGGCGACCCTATGTCTATCAGATATTCTTATAAATTAATGAGGATGTACCGCATAAAACTTAAACGAAGGAATCTCTCAATGTTGGCAACAACATCACTTGGATGTTACTTAGTTAGGGGTTCATCTTCCCATTTGTTGTTGCCATGTAGGTCATATAAACAACTTGGACCTTGATTTGTTTTTTTTTTCCTTTTCCCACTATTCAAACTTTTCTAATTCCTTGTGCGTGGAAATTGTTGGGGAAGCACTAGTAGAAAACAGGGCTTTGGTTGGGGCCTGGCCAGCCCATTAGTCCTGGTTCAGGCACGAAATGGGACCCATGGGGGGCATACGTCCCGGTTCGTGCGCCCAGGGGGGCAGCCGGGCCTCGTGGGGCATTTGTCCCGGATCTTCTGGACCCATTTGTCCCGGTTCCGGGCACGAACCGAGACCAATGGTTCTCTCTCCTGGCCCACAGCCATTGGTCCCGGTTCGTGGCTGGAACAGAGACAGAAGGGGGGTCTTTAGTCCCGGTTACAGCCACGAACCGGGACCAATGAGTTGCCTATATATAACCCATCGCCGCAGCAGAGCACTCCACACGGCTCTGTTTTTTTGGCCGGCGAGGGGAGAGCTTTGTGGTGCTCTAGCTCACCTCCTATGCACATGAGGTGTTCGATGAAATGCCCGAGCCACACTAGTTAAGCTTTCTCCTCTCGAAGCTCGGCCTCCAAGCTCCGTTTTCCCCGAGATTTGTCTAGGTTTAGCGGTCAGTCACGTCCCGTCCCCGTCTTCACCGCCGTCGATCGCCCGCGCCGATCTCGTCCCCAGCACCACCGTGGTGAGCCTCTTGTTCTTATCTTCTTTCTAAAAGAAGAAAAACTCTTACTTGTATGATTAGATAGATACTTGTCTAATTTTCTTACTTTTATTATTGCTTGTTATTATATAGTGCGATGGTTTTA
Source organism: Triticum aestivum (assembly GCF_018294505.1). Taxonomy (NCBI): domain Eukaryota; kingdom Viridiplantae; phylum Streptophyta; class Magnoliopsida; order Poales; family Poaceae; genus Triticum; species Triticum aestivum. The sequence continues at coordinate 21,672,108 of NC_057794.1, forward strand.
GCATCCGCCCCCGTCGACCCTCGTCCTGTCTATGATTCGGATGTGGTATATATTATCTTTTATAACTATTTGGTTGATGCCGACCAACGTGACATAGATTTTATTTATCTAGGAGGTATGTGAACCGAAAATTCCAACCGACCCTATTGTCGAGAGGTTCAATTTAGTTGAAGAAGAAAACAATTACTTGAAGGAAAAAATAAAAAAATTAGGAGGAGAAGATGATATTGGAGTTGCATGTTGCGGATGTCGTCGATGATCACAAGATCAAGATGGACGCAATGCGTTTGAAGATTAGAAAGATTAGAAAATATGCCATTCATACCGAGGCTTGGTATCATTATGCCGTTGGACCAATTGTTACCTTGGTTGAGATTATGATCGCATTCGTTGTTGCATTGAAATGTTTTATATATTTTCAATGTATGGTTTAATTAGATGCTCTGAAGAGCTATATGTTGTTCAATGAGAACTATGTATGTACTTTGGTTTTAATGTGATGATGAACTTCTATTAATTTGGTCACTTATCTATCCATGATGTTCTGTAATGGTTTTGGACACACTTAATTATATATAATGCACACAGATGAACCGACAATGGATGTACGGTGACAGACACACCTCCGAGTACGTTAAGGGCATGCATAATTTTCTCGAAGTGGCTGAGGCAAACAAGCAGAATGGTTTTATGTGATGTCCATGCCTAATATGTGGGCATACGAAGTCTTACTCTGACCGAAAAATCCTTCACAACCACCTGCTTTATAAGGGTTTCATGCCACACTATATTGTTTAGACCAAGCATGGAGAAATAGGGGTTATGACGGAAGACAGCGAAGAAGAAGAGGACGATGACAACTATGTGCCCCCGGAATACGGTGATGCTGCAATGGGGGAAGCTGCTGAAGATCATGAGGAACTAGACGATATTGTGCCCGATGATGATCTCCGCCGGGTCATTGTTTATGCATGGAGACAGTGCGAAAGTCAAAAGGAGAAGGTGAAGTTCGATCGCATGTTAGAGGATCACAAAAAAGGGTTGTACCCCAATTACAAAGATGGCAACACGAAGCTCGGTACCATACTGGAATTGCTGCAGTGGAAGGCAGAGAATGTTGTGCCTGACAAAGGATTTGAGAAGCTACTGAAAATATTGAAGAAGAAGCTTCCAAAGGATAATGAATTGCCCGACAGTACGTACGCGCCAAAGAAGGTCGTATGCCCTCTAGGATTGAGGTGCAGAAGATACATGCATGCCCTAGTGACTGCATCCTCTACCGCGGTGCGTACGAGGATTTGAACGCATGCCCGGTATGTGGTGCATTACGGTATAAGATCAGACGAGATGACCCTGGTGATGTTGACGGCGAGCCCCCCAGGAAGAGGGTTCCTGCGAAGGTGATGTGGTATGCTCCTATAATACCACGGTTGAAACGTCTATTCAGAAACGAAGAGCATGCCAAGTTGATGTGATGGCACAGAGAGGACCGTAAGAAAGACGGGAAGTTGAGATCACCCGCTAACGGGTCGTAGTGGAGAAAAATTGAGAGGAAGTACCGGGCCGAGTTTACAGGTGACCCAAGGAATGTATGGGTTCATTTAAGCGCGGATGGCATTAATCCTTTCGGGGAGCAGAGCAGCAATCCACTAGTAGAAAACATGGCTTTGGTCACAGCTCAATATACACATTAGTCCCAGTTGGATTACGAACCGAGACTAATGTGAGCATTAGTCCCGGTTCGAGCAGCTAAAGGCATTCGCCCGGTTCAAATGAGACCTTTAGTCATGGTTTGAGACACGAACCGGGACTAAATGGTGCGATGCCTTTAGTCCCGGTTCGTATCTCAAACCAGGATTAAAGATTAGACCTTTAGTCCCGGTTAAAGACACGAAGCGGGACTAAAGGTGCGATGCCCTTTAGTGTCGTTTCGTGTCTCAAAACAGGACTAAAGGGTTTTGAAAAACACAAAAGAAAATGATAAAAAGTTCAAAAAATAAAATCCTTAGAGATGTAGTTATATTACTACATCCACTAGTTAGGAAAATTTAAAAACTTAAATTTGGACATGTTTTGCAAAAAGTGTAAGGAAAAAGTAAAACGGCTATAACTTTTGCATAGGATGTCGAAAAAAATGTATAATATATCAAAATGTTCAGCACAAAAATCCGCATACATTTTTTTACCGCCGTAGGCCTGTTCGCAAATTTTTAGAATCCTCAAATTCTTTAAGGAAAAAAAGATATGCTCAATTTTTTTTTAATTTTGGTTAAATCTGGTCAAACTATGGTCAAACTACTAATTCAAAAAGTATTAGTGTTACTAAATAATTGTTCAAGAATATTAGTGTTACTAAATAATTATTTCAATTTTTTGAATTTTGGTCAAATCTTGTCAAACTGTGGTCAAACTATGGTTAAACAATGGTCAAACTACTTATTTAAGATGTATTAGTGTTACTAAATAATTACTCAATAATATTAGTGTTACTAAATAATTATTTCAGTTTTTTGAATTTTGGTCAAATCTGGTCAAACTGTGGTCAAACAACTTATTCAAGAAATATAATTAATTACTGTTTTTTAGAATAATAGTTTCAAACTCAAACAGTGAAACATGTGACTTCATGCTCAAGCTAAACTCCTGATGGTTAATAGGATTGACATCTTACTATTGTTAGGAAAACAACAAGTGTAGACTTGGAAACGAGGGGGAATAGAACCCCGAAGTTAAGCGTGCTCAGACTGGAGTAGTGAGAGGATTGGTGACCGGCTGGGAAGTTAGATGATTTGGAATGATGAGGGTGATTAGATATTAGAGGTTAAATTGAGCAATGATGAGGGGTGATTAGAGATTAAATTGTAAAATAATTCAGAAATTTGAAAATCAGGAAAAAAATTAAAAACAATTCATAAAATTTCCTTTAGTCCCGGTTGGTAACACCAACCGGGACTAAAGGTGGAGCTCCAGACAGCGGCCACGTGGAGGGCCTTTAGTCCCGGTTCATATTGGGGGGGCCTTTAGTACCGACCCTTTAGTTCCGGTTCCAGAACCGGGACTAAAGGCCCTCTGGAACCGAGACTAATGAGCCTTTTTCTTTTAGTGATCACAGCACCTGGCCCGTGACACTATGTATGTATAACCTTCCTCCTTGGATGTGCATGAAGAGAAAGTTCATTATGATACCAGTTCTCATCCAAGGCCCTAAGCAACCCGGGAACAACATTGATGAGTACCTAAGGCCATTAGTTGAAGAACTTTTATAGCTGTGGAATGGGAACGGTGTACGTGTGTGGGATGAGCACAAACAGGAAGAATTTAACCAGCAAGCGTTGTTGTTTGTAACCATCAACGATTGGCGCGCTCTCAGTAACCTTTCAGGACACACAATCAAGGGATACCACGCATGCACGCACTATTTAGATGACACCGAAAGTATATACCTCGACAAATGTAGGAAGAATGTGTACCTGGACCATCATCGATTTCATCCGACCAACCATCAATGTCGAAAGAAAGGCAACCATTTCAAAGGCGAGGCAGATCACCGGAAAAAAACCCGCCATGCGTACCGGTGATCACGTACTTGCTATGGTAAATGATTTACACGTAATCTTTGGAAAGGGTCCCTACGGACTATCTGTTCCAAATGACACTGAGGGACGCGCACCCATGTGGAAGAAGAAATCTATATTTTGGGACCTACCCTACTGGAAAGACCTAGAGGTCCGCTCTTCAATCGACGTGATGCACGTAATGAAGAACCTTTGCGTGAACCTGCTAGGCTTTGTGGGCGTGTAAGGGAAGACAAAAGGTACACAAGAGGCACGGGTGGACCTGCAACATTTGCACAAAAAAGACGACATGCCCCAAAGTAGTATGAAGGTCCTTCCAGCTACGCTCTTACCAAAGAAGAGAAGGAAATATTCTTTGAATGCCTGCTCAGTATGAAGGTCCCGTCTGGCTTCTCATCAAATAAAAAGGGAATAATAAATATGCCAGAGAAAAAGCTCCAGAACCTAAAGTCTCATGACCACCACGTGATTATGAGGCAACTGCTTCCGGTTGCATTGAGGGGGCTTCTACTAGAAAACGTTCGATTAGCCATTGTGAAGCTATGTGCATTCCTCAATGTAATCTCTCAGAAGGTGATCGATCCAGAAATCATACCAAGGCTAAGGAGTGATGGGGCGCAATGTCTTGTCAGTTTCGAGCTGGTGTTCCCATCATCCTTCTTCAATATCATGACGTGCGTGCTAGTTCATCTAGTCGACGAGATTGTCATTCTGGGCCTCGTATTTCTACACAATATGTTCCCCTTTGAGAGGTTCATGGGAGTCCTAAAGAAACATGTCCGTAACCGCGCTAGGCCAGAAGGAAGCATCTCCATGGGCCATCAAACAAAGGATGTCATTGGGTTTTGTGTTGACCTCATTCCTGACCTTAAGAAGATTGGTCTCCCTAAATCGCGGTATGAGGGGAGACTGACTGGAAAAGGCACGCTTGGAGGGGACTCAATAATATGCAGGGACGGGCATTCTTGGTCTCAAGCACACTACACAGTTCTATAGAAATCTATCTTGGTGACCCCGTATGTCGATGAACAAAAGAACAGTCTACGCTCCAAACACCCGGAGCAGTGTGACGACTAGATTACTTGTGAACACATCAGGACTTTTGGCAGTTAGTTGGAAACACGTCTCAGAGGTGACAACACTGTTTGTGATGAGATGTACTCGTTGTCCAAGGGACCATCTTCGACTGTATTGACTTACAAAGGATACGAGATAAATGGGAATACATTTTACACGATCGCCAAAGAACAAAAGAGCACCAACCAAAACAGCGGTGTCCGCTTTGATGCAGTAACCAAGAGGGGAAAGGACACATATTATAGTTACATAGTGGACATATGGGAACTTGACTACGGACATGATTTTAAGGTCCCTTTGTTTAAGTGCAAATGGGTCAATCTGTCAAGAGGCGGGGTACAGGTAGACCCACAGTACGGAATGGCAACAGTGGATCTAAACAATCTTGGGTACACCGACGAACCGTTCGTCCTAGCCAATGATGTGGCGCGGGTTTTTATGTGAAGGACATTTTTACCAAACCGAGAAAAAGAAAAGATAAGGAAACGAATACATCATAAGATGAGTCAAAGCGCCACATAGTTTTTTCAGGAAAAAGAGACATCGTGGGAGTGGAGGGCAAGACAGACATGTCTATAGATTATGAAAAGTTTCTTGAAATTCCTCCCTTCAAAGTCAAGGCTGACCCAAGCACCCTGTTAAACGATGAAGATTATCCATGATTACGGTGCAATAAGCAAAGGACACAAGCAAAAAAAAGTGAAGACTTTCTCTCCACAACTATTATGATGATGTCTTTGATCTACAACATCATTGCAGTTACATGGAAAGAAATGAAATGTCTGTTGTAACAGATGAGTTTTTGTCCGAAACCCTGATACTTCGAAGGAGATTGTCCATTTTGTACACGAAGTGCATCCAGTTTTTGCCGTAATCCTCTCAAAATTTTAGCACATGCTATGTGGATGAAATGATGGTACCATGCCAACTTTCAACCTTTTCAGAGTTCATTTGAAATGCTTTTAAATTTCAGGGTCTTATAGCTCAAAAAAATCAGTAAATGCATGAAAAATAACAAATGAAGTCGGAAAGGATTGAAAATTGATGATGTGGCTTTGAATGGTGCATTTTGAACACACAATAAGTCTAGAGTTCAAATAAGTTCAAAAAAATGAAATCCCTTTATAACAGATGAGTTTTCGTCCGAAACCATGCTACTTCGAAAGAGATTATCCATTTTGTACACAAAGTGCATCCAGTTTTTGCCGTAACCCTCTCAACTTTTTAGCACATGCTATGTGGGTGAAATGATGATACCATGCCAACATTCAACCTTTTCAAAGTCATTTGAAAAAAAATTGAATTTCAGGGTCATATAGCTCAAAAAATCAGTAAATGCATGAAAAGTAACAAATGAAGTCAGAAAGGGTTGAAAATTGATGATGTGGTTTTGAATGGTGCATTGTGAACACACAAAAAGTCTGGAGTTCAAATAAGTTCAAAAAAATGAAATCCCTTTGTAACAGATGAGTTTTCGTCCGAAACCCTGATACTTCGAAAAAGATTGTCCATTTTGTACACGAAGTGCATCTAGTTTTTGCCGTAACCCTCTCAATTTTTTAGCACATGCTATGTGGGTGAAATGATGATACCATGCCAACTTTCAACCTTTTCAGGGTTCATTTGAAATGTTTTTCAATTTCAGGATCTCAGAGCTCAAAAAATCAGTAAATGCATGAAAAATAACAAATGAAGTCAGAAAGGGTTGAAAATTGATGATGTGGCTTTGAATGATGCATTTTGAACACACAAAAAGTATGGAGTTCAAATAAGTTTAAAAAATGAAATCTCTTTGTAACAGATGAGTTTTCGTCCGAAACACTCATATTTCGATGAGGTACTGGAGTTTGTTTCTCCTAGTCATTCCGGAATAGAATGGCTTGACGGATCACATGAGTAATAGGCATCGATGAACACGAATGCACAATTACTCCTGACTATCAATTGATAGACGAAGGTCGGAATACAACTGAAGAGGGACAACTCAAAGGGACATATAACTTTTCGAGTTGTGGAGGCATGGATTAGTATGTCGAGCAAAGTTCAACATTTCTTCCGGATAACCCATGCGGAGAAGGTAGAACTGGCAGAGTCACAATTTTGAATGGAGAACTCCTCAAGAGTACTCTGATTGTGATCTTTTAATTCAAAGAACTTCTACCTTATTGGTTCATGGTATTTGGAAGAAGGATATACCACGGACCTCGAGGACTATCACAAAAGTTACTAATAACCTAAAGGTACGAGCAACACTATCAACATGAGGTAAGTAGAGTGAATTTTGGGTTCAAAACCCAGGAGTAGAATACCTACTACTAAATGGCATCACGGGATGCTTTTGAGATTGGTGGCCAGAATCATCACACTGGGAACACAAAACATGGCTAGATTGCTAGGTAACTCCCTAAACACCTAGGTTCATAATAATAGCTCCAACATATATGCCGAGGCAGCGGAGTACCTCAACACTCCGGTTAGTGTGCTTATTCTGACCAAAGGACATCGGAAACGGAAAGAAAGGATTTGCAAATGCATCAGACTATTTAGAGACCTGGGATGATTCGGACAGCATAACGGCTATAATTGCTCAAAAAGATTTGAGACATCATGCAAAATGGTGGCATAACCACTCAACAACATCATATCAAGGTTCCGAGATCAACAGTTAACATACAGAAATAGTAGGAACTGAACTGGGCTTAAATCCAACAATCTTGCAAGTCTACAGATTAGTAACACGTGATCCTAATAGAAAGAAGAGAAGCGTAGTTCTTAATCCCCGTAGAAGAGAAGAGGGTGACTCAGATCAGAAGGACATAAGGTATAAGGAGTAAAAAGAGCCTTACGTTCCCTTCCACAATCAATTCCCTTACATAACTAAAGCATTTCTAGACACAACTTTGACCGGTTTGGCTTGGTAATCCTACAGGCAGTCAGGCTCTGATACCAAAGCTGTCAGGACCCCGATTCCAAGTCACATCGATCTAGCTGGTAACACCTCATATCACTTTGCGGCCTCACGCACGGTATTCCCACGGGTGTCGCCTTACCAGGTCCCGGAACCGTTTGCGCCTTTTGGCTCACGTATATGATAGTGTTGCTCGCATCCATATGACAGAGAACCCGGGCCGACATGGCTAGTCGTGAAACCAAAGCGGCACTAACCCATGGGGGCAGGCATACATGAATCAACTTCGAGCATGTTGGTCAGCAACGTGTGAATCCGGGCTATAGCACTGGGCTAACAGGACTCCGGGAACCCGGGCTATAGCAGGCTAGGCAGGACTCCGGATGTCACCGCGTGACATTTCCCCGAAGGTACAGACACAGGAACAAAGTGAAACACATGCCGGCCAGTCAAGCGTCCTGAGCAGTAGTGCTGGGCTAGCAGGACTCCGGTGAACCGGGCTGTAGCGGACTACTATGGCTCAAGGAAGCACTAGACTACATTTTCCCATAAGAGAGGCTGCCAAGGATAAACAACTAGATTGTCGGATCCCACACATACCAAGCATTTCAAACATACACACAATATGCTCGATATGTGTAAATACAACATGGCATCACAACATAACTCTACGACTCAAATATTTATTCATTAGGCTCCGAGGAGCGAGATATTACAAACATGGGTCTCATGACCCAACATTCAGAGCACACAAGTCAAAGCACATGCGGAAGCTTAATATGTCTGAGTACAGACATCTACAAATGAAAAAGGCTGAGAAGCCTGACTATCTACCAGATCCTGCCGAGGGCACAAGATCGTAGCTGAGGTATCAAGCTAAACGTCAAAGTCCACGCGGAACTACTATTGAGACTGGTGTCTCTCTGCAAAAATATAAAATAGGCAAACGTGAGTACAAATGTACTCAGCAAGACTTACATCAGAACTAACTACATATGCATCATTATCAACAAAGGGTGGTGGGGTTTAACTGCAGCAAGCCAGCTTTGACTCGGTGGCTATCCTGAACTACGACTGTAAGTAATTTTTTTGAGGTGGCGCACACGAGTCCACATATTCACCATTTCAATACACCACTATGGATCCGCTCCCGTCTCCCTACGAGAACGCCATCCATAGCACTCACGCTTATCTTGCGCATTTTAGAGTATCCACTTTCGCTTGTCTATGAACTGTTATAGGCAACCCAGAAGTCCTTTACCGCGGACACGGCTATTCAAATAGATCATATTAACCCTGCAGGGGTGTACTTCTTCACACACGCTCTCGCCACTTACCGCCATGTACACGTCATGTATCTTGGCAACCTTCAAGCGGAAGCCTGGTGAGGGAGTCAGCCACGACCTGACCAACCACACAAGTCTCTAGTCCAGGTTTATCGACTATTCGGGTTCCATCCGCAAGGAGATCCGGCCGGGGTGTCGCTCACGGCCCCAAACAATGTGTGCAGGGTTCCCAAGCCCACCTCGACGGGTGGTTCTACGCTTGGTACACAGTGCCCACGGTGCCTAGTCTGTCCCAAGCCCACCTGTACCGGGTGCCACTTGGTAGACTACTAACACTACCTACAAACACCAGAAACTAGTTGCAACTCCTGGACAGAGATCAAGTTGATTAATAAGTCGAGAGGGGCACTTAAGCATTCCAATGCGTGCTAGTAACTGTTCATGGATCATAAACACAGTACTCAGTTCCTGAGGACGGCTGCAATGAGACAACCCACCATGTACTCCTACATGGCCTCTCACCGCTACCTTTACCAAATCGTGTTCACACACTTAGCTCTCAACGGTAGGACATGTTCAAACACCTCCGATTCATCCCCGATGAATCAGACCTGACTCAACTCTAAGAAGTAGCAGGCATGACAAACAAGCATGAATGAGTAGGCATAACAGGGCTCAAACAACTCCTACTCATGCTAGTGGGTTTCATCTATTTACTGTGGAATGACAGGTCATGCAGAGGATAAAGGGGTTCAGCTACTGCAGCAAGTAACAGATGAATCGTTGTTGTCCTAATGCAGTAAAAGAGAGCAGGAGCGAGAGAGCGGGATTGTTTCGGAATGAACAAGGGGGTTTTGCTTGCCTAGCACTTCTGAAGATAATATAGTTCTTCATCGGTGTCATCGAATTCATCGTCGGTACATCGTCTACTGAGAGGGGACAAACACCGGCAACACAGAAGGAAACACCATCAATGCAATGCACAATATGATGCATGATCATGACATGGCAATATGATGTGGTTTGAGCTAATGCAACTAGCAGCAGGTTAAATGAAGTTGGTTTGAACCCTAGGTTCAAATTCAAACTCCATATGTGAAGATTTAAATGCCATTATAAGATTTGGCCTAAACAGCAGCCCTAAGTTGTTTCTATCATGCATGAAAATGGTACAGATGGATAGATTGGATTTTTCTTATCATTTTTCATATATAATTTGTTTGATTTGGAGTTACGGTTGAATTACTATGAATTTTTGAAGTTTTGGATATTTTCTGGAATTTTCAGAATAAGAATAAATCCAGAAAAGGTTAACTGCGTCAGCATGACGTCGTTGTGACGTCAGCGGGTCAACAGACCGGGTCCAGGTCAAACCTGACGTGTGGGGTCCACACGTCAGTGACTAACTAACTAACCTAAATTAATTAATGTTAAATTACTCCTAATTAAAATGTCAGTTGGGTTAATTAGACTTAATTTAAAAAAAACTAATCTAGGATTAGCTGGGCCAGGGCCCACTTGTCAGCGACCCAGGGGAGGTCAAATCCCTGATCAACAGGGCATAACCAGCCGGCGGCTCGTCGCCGGCGGCAACAGGCGCGGCGGAGGGCTCGGGTTCGGTCTCCCGGCGCCCAAACTAGCGGCGGAGGGCACCCGCGGGGAGCTGGAGCTCGCCCGCATCCAGCGCGGCAAGCAACAGTGGCTAGGGAGGCCGGAGCTCGTCGGAAACGAGCTTCGGGTGGCGGCCGGCGTTCAGGCGCAAGTGACGCGGCGGCTACGGCGTGCGAGAGGAAAAATGGATGGAGTGAGAAGAGTCAGTGGCTCACGGCGGTTGCGACGGCCGTCGAAGTGGGCTCGGGGAGGCGTCGGAGGCGACGTACGGGCGGCGGCGATCTCCGGTGGCCGACGAGGGAAACGGCGATGTTGGCGGTGTCCAGGGGCTTCCGGCGTCGTGAGGATCGGTGAGGAAGAAGAGGGCATCGGGGCGGAGCTCGTAGACCGCTCAGGGTGTCGTCGGGACGGCGGTGGTCGCGGCAACGGCGAACGTCGGTGATGGGCGGGTTCGGTGGCGTAGTAGGGAGGGAGCAGAGGAGGGAGAGAGGTCCAGGGAGAGAGGAGAGGGGCCAGGGGCTGCGTGGTGTCGCCTGGTGTATCGAGGAGGAGCCAGGCAGGCTCGGAGGGAGGAGGTGGAGGCCTCGGGCGCGCTGGCGTCGACACGCCTCTGCCTACTGGCAGAGGTTGAAGACGACCGCTTCGCCCTGGTGGGCTGGGCTGGCCAACCGGGCCGGCCAGGTGGCTTTGGTGGGCGCCAGGTAAGTTCCAAGTGAGCCTCTGTCTTTTCCTATATTTATTTCTCTTTTCTATTTTCTGTAATTGTGTTTGGCTTTACTAAAAATACTTAGGCACACTCAAAAATCACCAAACTGCTCATGGCCAGTGCTTGGAATATATCCAACATGAAACATTTCAGTTTAGGATTATTTGGACATTTTATATATTTTATAGTATTTAAGTGCCCAAATTCAAATAGAATATGGTTTAATTCAGAACCCAAATATGTCATGGAAAAATGTGCATCACCTCTGGCTACTGTTTACAGTACTCTCCAAAAATGATGAACATTTTTGATAGCCATTTGGATTTACTGAAATACTTTAGGTGAACCTAGTGAATTCCTTTGATGCTAGGGGTTTAGGCAATCCCCATTTCAAGTTTCTTTCAAGATTAAACATGATGCACACATGAGGCTAGCCTAGTGCATTACCAGAAGCTAGGGATGTGACAGAAAGTGATTCTTTGGCAACAAGCGAGCTATGTTGTCCTCTAATTTAGGTATGGTTTTCGTACCAATTGAAACCCTACAATCTTATATGGATGCTACTTGATAATGCATAATTTGTATTAATCTATACAAATTTGGTTGATTGGATTTTCATGTGTGATCTAGATGCCCGTAAATAGGTTCTGATGGAACTGAAATATAGTAACACTTAAGTTTTTGTGATCCCGGGTTTGGAAGTGAATATTTGCAAAGGATATCCACTAGTGTAGCTTACAAAGGTGCGTTCAAAATTACAGAAGACTAAATCATGTATTGAATTGAAGTGTGTGTGTGTGTGTGTGTGTGTGTGTGTGTGTGTGTGTGTGTGTGTTTAAAACTTGAACTGACGCGTGTTTAATCATTGATAGAAAACTATAGCGAATATATACTGAAATTATATTCAAACACCTCCAAGTGCATTTGTGAAGTAGAACAATACATTCTGAAAATGAAACAAACTCGGGGGGAGAAATCTATTTGAAATTAGACTTAAACACCTGTCAAATGCGTTTGAAAAGTAGAACGGTGAATTCCAAAAACGAAACAAGCATGGGGTGTGAAATCCATCAGATACTTATTCATTAATCGTGAGCTACCGTTCTCTTCATCGGCAATGGTTGTTGCTCTGGCATGCTAGTCATGTAGGTCCTTAATTAACATGATGACTTCCAGACTGTCTACTACAACAAGTTTTGTTTGGCCATGGTGAGGGAGGTGCGATGACAGTGGCGTGCCTTCGTCTCGTTCCAATGTGTGCTGTCTATAGACCTAGTTATATTTTGTTGTTACTTTTCGTGATCTTTGTGTAGCCTTGACAGTTCATGAATATACCAGAATTTATCCCCACCCAAAAAACATACTACCTATATGTTGTAATTGGCTGAAAACCTCTCTATGTCCATGTATATCATTTTGATATAAATGATATACAACATATTACGGATCTCGGTTGTTCTTTGCTATTGATAATCTGACTCACCCATTTTCTATTAGCTTAGTAATGTAATATATTTTTACAAATATGCCAATATTCACTTCACAGATATGTTTGGTGAGTATTAATTATGCCCTATATATAGGCCATGCCACAACATTCAAAATCCATGGTATGTGAGCCTTATATTTGGATGCAATTTATTGTTGGCGTTTTCTATTGTGTTGCCTTCATAGTTGATGAATAGACCGAAAAAAATTCTGCCAAAAAGAAAACATCTATATGTAGTATTGGCAGAAGAACCCTTTATGTCCATGCATGTCATTTAGATCAACCACATATTATGGATCTCAGTTGTTCTTTTCTATTGATAATCTGAACCAGTACAATATTTATTCCATAAATATGATTAATGAGTATTAATTATGATATATATATATATATATATATATATATATATATATATATATATATATATATATATATATATATATATATATATAAGCCATGCCCTAATGGTAAAAAGAATGATATCTGATTCTTATATTTGGGTACAAGTTACTGCTTGCATTAATCATGGGTCGTGACACAAATTCCGCATGCTCCCCGCGCCTTTAAATTCTGACGATTGTGGCTATTCTTTGCTGAATGAGTTTGATATCTCAGTAGGAACAAAACAGATCCGCGTCCTTGTTCGCCTATCGAAGTTCTAAGGAAGACGACTACCGAAGTCGATGGTATTTCTTGAAACCATTCATCTAGTAATGTTTATACATTTTTACTCTTGTTGTCCTTGGATCCATAGCTTCTAAAGTTCAGCACAGATACTCCGTGACATCTATCATGAAATGTATTCTTTGAAAGAAGTTAGATCCATGATGGAATGAGTGGATACACGTAGAACGTAGATTTTTACCATTTTGCTTGGGAGATGGCAAGGATCTTGCTAGCATCTAGGCTTATCTTCCAAAGGTAAAAGATAGGAGATAACATAAATCTGATAATATTCATAGATCTGATTGTACTATCATGCCTGTAATACTTTTATTTATGGCTAATATGATTTCCCACACATAGTAATATATCCCTTCTATAATTTGTAGGACTAGTTGGTAACTTATTGTATTGTATGTAAGTCCTCCTTATTTAAATATATCGCTTATATGGAATATGTAAATTGATCCAATGTATATAAGGATCGGCTATTGTTCTCCAGATAAGTATAAAAGAACCTGATGAGATGGGAAAGTAATAGTTTTGCATCGCTATGTAGGGCATATATGTTTTGAAATTATTGAAGTAATCAGCGGAAGATAATCATGAATATACTATCGTGATACCAGGAAAGTATGTTAACATATATTTAGAGGGCAATTAAAATCTACATGTTTACATCCAGAGAGGTCTATGAAACTCATACGGATAAATTTAAATTATTTTTAAAGTGAAGTACCATCCGACTAATGTTGGCACAAAAATCTAAATGTACTTTGATATGTAGAGTTCTGTATGACATTTCCTTCTATGTGGTTTCATTTTTGACTGCTACATGTTTTTCCTTAAAATATTAGCTCACTAGTACCTTTAACTCTATATATGGGAATAAACATTTTGTTACATGATAACAGATCAACATGGATGGGGAGTTCCCGCGATACAACAATGCTATGCACAATGATCTTGACGTCTTCATGACAACTGAACACAACCACCTATTCCAGAACAACCATGATGATGAGATGTATGGTCTGCTTGGAGGCACTTCCAATGCGGGAAAGATTGATAATGCCAGCGATGTTGCTGCAGACAAAGGAAACAACAATGGAGAGACCCATAGTGAGCAGAGGATGGAGACATGGCGTGCCAATTATCACCGTCTCCGCGGAGAACAAATCCAACAACTTGAAGCGTACAATACATACTCAATCAATGTTTCTTACCTATCGAAGATTATGTGTACTAATATATTTTCATTAATGTCATATGTAGTGTCTTCGGGGAATCCCCTTATCCAGATGAGAAACTCCGGAAGACCCTCAGCATGAGGCTTGGCATGAGTGCCCAACAGGTCAAGTTCTGGTTCCAAAACCATTACAGCTCCAGTAAGGTACATACTATTCTTTTCCATGGTGAATTACATGAGATTTCGCCACATGGGCCAGCTACGACACGCAGTTATGCAAGCTTTGCAGAAAATTAGTATAAGCTCCAGCGAACATAGTATCATTGTTTGTCATCTGAACTCACAATGTAATGGGCGAGGCTTTTTGGTACTCTTGCCCCACAGAGCGATATTTAAAAGAATAAAAAATCAAGTTTATAAGATTCAAAAATATCTGAAAATAAACACACAAGTATATAGTGTGTGTAAACTTTCATATTGAAGTACATTTTGATGTGAGTTGTACAAAAAATCATGTACTTTTATACTGAATAGTACATGTTCTAGACATAAATTGTTTTCTTATTTTGTATAACTCGCTTAAAAATGTATTTCGCCACAAAACTTCAGACACAAGTAGTATTCATCAATAGGTATGTGCATATTGTTTTCTTGAATTTTTTTAAATCAAATAATATTATTTTGGAATTTTTAAAATTTGAATCCATGGAGCTCGAGCTCCATTAGCGATTTGTGCTATGTACTACTATGTTACCCTCATAACCATGGTGTCATACTCTTATAATAACCACTGAAATGATGCATACATGAAATTAATAAATGTAGGGCAAGACGGTGAGGCGGGAGACCCGCAATCTTCAGTTAGAGAAGCAGATGCTAAATTCAGAAAGGCAAGCCATCATATCGGCTATGGAAAATAGCACTTGCCTCAAATGCAAAGGGACGATGGTACAAACTCAGGATACATCAGAGCGCCAGCGCTTGTTCATGGAGAATCTGAAGCTCAAGAAAGAACTTCTGCTTGCCAGGGACCATCTTATAGAGGGTCTCCACCAAAATGGCATGTGGCCCGTATTGACCCGCAAATAACTACGCCGTCTTTGGTGTTCCCAACGTCAATTCTGTCAACTGAACCCTGTTTTTTTCTTGATTCCTCAGCTTGCAAATAATGTGCCATGTTGTTGTGTATATGTACACAACTCGGCCACTTATTTATTTCTTTCTGTAGGCTGTCATGGTTGCTTCGTCGGATGGCACGAGATCTATCAACCATTTAAATGAGCTAACATAGACAAAGTGAACACCTATTGTTACATTATGCATGAAAAGTTACTTCTGAAACGATAATAAGATTAGAACTAATGTGTTTTCTTGTGCCCTATCATGATCACTTGAAAGACCTTTGCAACGGTCCTTAAGGCTCTAGCCACTATTTCTAGCTAATTATACAACCATGTGATCTTTAGGTTTAGGTTGTCGCACATATAATTTGCATATCATATGGGGTTTTTCAGGCGTTGTAAATTTAGGGTGCAAGTTCGGGTTTAGTGGCAAAAATAATGATGTCAGTTTCTATCATAATCATATATTATATAATTCTTTGCGACTCTAAGTTCATACGAATTGGTAGTAGAATTTGTGGATGAGTCAGTCTTGCAATCCAGAAGGGTTTCTTTTCAGCCCTCCGCGTGTACAACTTGCAGGTCAAAGTGAAACCAAGGAGCTATGCTTCATGAATTCATTTCTGACAGCCCGTATGTAGTTATCTTAGCAGGTCTCGTGTGTATATTTCAGAACTATGGCCCAGAGGTAATATAACGGGCCACTTTCACCAGTTACAGTTTATTTTTGCAAGCTCTCTGTTGTTTTGCAAAATTAAATGTGCAGACTCGTAGTGGTCTTTGCATATTTTGAGTAATACTATTATCCCCAAATGAAGCCAGTCCCTTGTTATTTCTTTCTTTAATACGCACTCTGGTATATGACGTTATCTAAATTATATTTTGCATCACCAACCCAGAAAAAACATGTAATTTGTCAGGCTGGTGTATATGCATATTATAACAGACTACTCACATCTCATATGTTATTGTGTGTTCATCTACTCTCCTTTACTATTTGTATACGATGTGCTCTGCATTAGTCCTGTATCTGCTCCCTCTGTTGTGTATGTGAAACTTGTAAAATAGAAGGATCGATAGATTTCTTTACAAGCATTTCACATCCTCTGGGATAGCACATCAAATCAAATGTGTGGCCACAGTGTTTTTGACCTCATGTTGAACTTAACACATAATATTTAGTAATGGAGAAGATATTTGGACATATTGTAGTTATTACAGTAGTGGATGATAAACTTGCTGAGACTTACACAATGACTAGTACTGAAAATTAAAGCTAATCATCTCAGAATTGAAGTGTACACACATGTTTTTTTGCCACAATGTACAGTGAACACATGTTTTCAAATTAAACATCTATTATTATATAATTAAGACAAAAGGCAAACAAACCATTACGTGCCGTCCACATAGATAAATTATCTTAAACGTCAATATTAGAAATTAACGGTTCAGATTTTATAAGATGTAGCGTTACATACAAATATTGTCAAGTACAAATAATTTGACACATCACATGTCACGTACCAATGGTTCAACACGTCTTTGATCCAATCATATGCCTTTCTACCAAATATTCCCTCCGTTCCGAAATAATTGTCTTTCTAGCCATCTCAAATGGACTACAACATACGGATGTATGTAGACATGGTTTAGAGTGTAGATTCACTCATTTTGCTCCGTATGTAGTCACTTGTTGAAATCTCTAGAAAGACAATTATTTCGGAACGGAGGGAGTAGGATATAAGCTTACCTAGGTAGATTCTCAGAGGAAAAAAAAACTTTACGCTGATATGCCAATGTACGACAGCCTACTAATGGAGAGTCCTAATCGGAGACAATTACTGAGGAGCACCCAGCAAAACACGTAGTAGTATCCAAGGAAAATTCACTGCTCACGTAATCTACTATTTGAGCTGAATAGTCAATCCGTACCGCTCCTGTGTTCAAACAATAAAAAAGTACATACTTCTCTTCAGTGCTTCTCGCTAGGATAGATATATTGTAAAGAAAAAAGGAAACAAGGGAGCGCTGTCGAACATGCTGCCTGCCATGCGATTAGCCGCACGCCAAGTAAAAATAAGTTCAAAATATTAAATTCAATGATTTTGGTTCCAATGATTTAAAATATTTTTACAGGAGCGTGCATTTATATTTATATGAATGGAAAGTCAAATTTGTGAAAGCCAAAAAAATAGTCAAAGAGACTAACCCAAGTATATAAACAAAATATGTCGCTCATGTATATGTGAATAGTGTCCAGTGATAGGCGGAAGCGACGGACAATGAGTACAAATCTCAGATGATACAAATGCATGGCAATATATAAAAACAATAGACAAATCAATGTGAATGTGATTTGTGTGAAGGGAACACAAACATGTCATACGAGAAAAGTAAATTTCTCGGCGCAAATATAAAGGTAGATGCAAGAAAATATAACTTCAAAGATGTCGTCTAATTTGCACTATGCAATATACGTCGGTTTCAAAACAATTCTTGCTTCGTAGAAAAAATTAATTACGAGCATGAGATTATGTTTTTAGGATTCAAAGGAGTTTAGGGTGATAATAATTTTACCTTAGATGGCCAAGTAACATGGCAAATACCATGTTACTCCATGTAGGATAAATAATCTAATCGGTTAATTCAATGGAAGGATCTAATAAAATTAGTTAGGCATAAGTGAGCGCTAATCTAGAGCTGCCCAAGACTATACATGAACGGGTAGAAGTTGCCCTGCATGTGATGGCATCACTTTTTTCGATGAAGAGAATTCCTACTTTGCTTTGTACTTTCTTTTCCAGATCATGAATTTAGCTAGTATATGCTGGAGTATATAACAATACGTACAAAAGGACAGCGTTTTGGTGCTCCGGTGCATCTGCACCAAGTATGGACAGTAAACTAGATAAAGATGCTCGGGGGTTCTAGGAGAATGAAAATTTCTTGGACATATGACATTCGAGGATCTCTAGAGAAAAAGTAATCAAAAAGACATTTGTGGAGAGTCGATGTTGTTTTATTATTTCCCTATAGCTCCTCTAATGTCATTTGACCACAAGAATTTGTAGGCTCCTAGCACACACGAGCATCTTTGACGAAAAAATTCAGATATTTTTAGAATTTTACTATTATTTTGAATTGTTAACGAGGGAGTAGATGACCCAGGCTCATCATAGAATTGTTTATACAATTACCCTTTAGTATCTAGGCAAAATTTTAAAGTCTACTTTAACTATGAACAAGGAAATAAAAAATATGTTTCATAGCGTGCTTCGAAATTTAAGAATTACTGGACTTCAGAAAATATGAAAATTAAAACAAAACCCTAATCCTATATGTAGAATAAAATTTCATGAATTAATGTTTTGATGAGTTGGGACATGCTGGTCATATCTAGACTGCCAGTCAAATGGTACATACGAAGAAAATACAAATATATGTGCATTCCAAATTAGATGCAAGGCATGGATGTCCCGTGCTACAAAGACAAAGACAGTGGATCAATTCGAGCGTGGTATGTCTATGATTACTCTGACGAAGCAAACACTACTATTTTATGTCTGAAGATAAAAAAACTATTTTATGTGCAACAATAGTAGTTAAAATAATAAATTACGTCAAGTATGCAATATCATTGTAGTTTTGCTCAAATAAAAAAGTCGTAGAAAGACAATGTGGGTGCAATCAGAGGAGTGAGTGAAAGGTGGGTGTTTTTACAAAACTACTAATGAACGTCTGTTTGTAATTATAGTTCTTTCTGTAGTATGCAGGCGACATCCTAATACTACGACATATCCCTAAATGGTATTACAACATATATGAGTGCGTAATGGTTTTTCTTGAACGTAGGCCATAAGATTAAATAACCATAGAAGGCCGGGTGAAATAGGAAAAACAATGTGAGTGTGATGAAAACAATCTATAGTTTGAGTGATAGAGAGAAAGGTTTCAGCACAAAGATTCAATAATAATCATATAAAGCATGTAAAGACATTTAGTTGTGTTAAAAACATGGAACTAAATCAAAGGCAACATAGATACGATATGATAGAACTATATGAAGATCTGGTCCTTGCCTCAGAACATTTTCCCAAGAAATTTTCTGCAGAGCTGATAATTCTTGGTTGCTGGAACATATGGACGCAAAGAAATAGCAAAGTTTTTAGAGGCTTGCAACAGACACTTCAAAGTTGGAGATTTTTTCCTAAAGCAAGACATTAACCTACTTCAATTCAGATTAAGGAAAAGTACATTCTTAGCTTCAAGCATTGGGTCGGGAATAATCTGTAATATGTTTGGTTCTATCCCTAGAACAGGTGTAGGTTGATTTCCATTGGCCTCATGGAGGCTTGTACTTGTACTTGTACTTGTACTTTTTGGCTTAATATATCACCGTAGAACGATTGTTCTACGGTTTCACGGTAAAAAAAAAACAAATCTAGCCACGCAAACGCGCGGGTCACACAGCTAGTTCAGTCAATACTTATATCCTGATAGGTGGTGTACAATATGTTTTAGTTGTACTTTTCTCTGCTCTATACCTTGTCAGGTCTTAGAAGTGTAGTACTCCCTCTAATCCATAATAAGTGTTGTGATTTTAGTTCACATTTGAACGAAAACCACCACACTTACTATGGATCAAAGGGAATACCTTTCTGAAATGTAATTTACAATGCTTGGTATTCATGAAATCATCTTTATTTGCTCCATGGAAGGAACCTAGCTAGTACTCTTCTACAGATTGTCTTTGATGTCGTGGAAGAGCAAAAGAAGCAGATTGTCATCAAGGTATTCAGCTGTGTAAGACCTCTCTAATTTTGTCCAAGTCAACTTTAATGTTGGTCTTATACTACCCAAATAATTTTTGGAGATTACTGATAAATTCTGTGTGAAGAGACATGCTTGTCTTGTATACGCGATGACAATCAAGAATAATTGGACTGTTACATGTAATCGTAAAGATTCAACCTGACAATTAGCAGTTCCTTAAAATTGTCTCAAATCTCAGTACACTACTAGGAAAACCCCTATATGTAACCACTTAGTAGGAAGTGCGGGTACCTGCCACGCACTGCTGCTAAGTTGATAGTAGTAGCGCGGGATATAAACCCTGCGCTGCTACTAAGTGGTACACACCATGTCCCCCGGGATAGGCCATAGTAGTAGCGCGGGGTATGAACCCGCACTGCTACAACGTGGTCCCGTGGTACCCCCGGACGGACCATAGTAGTAACGTGGGGTATATACCCCGCGCTGCTACTAAGTACAGACTTCTTTAACAGTCGTGAAATCCCCATCCCCACCCCTGAATCCCTCCTCTCTCCCGTCCCTCTCCCCCTCTCTTCTTAGGCTCTCACTTGGCGCTCCTGCCCATGCGCCATTCCTCCTCCATGGCGCCCAAGGTGGCCGCCGCCTCGCGCCGCTGTTGTCCAGGTGCTCGCCATTGTTCCCCGCGCATCCATGGTACCATGCCGGAGTGCCTCACCATCGGCAACCAGCCCTGCTACTCCCTCCATCTCCTTCATCTCTCCCTCGTTTCTCTTTTTCGTCTCTCCCTCTAGTTTGACTGACCCTTCCATGGCCATGCTCATGCAAGTCCTCGCCATGGATGACCAGGAGCTCTCTTCCTTGGCCGCGAAGACGTACCCCATACTGCCGCCTTGCTCTGCCCCGGATCCGGTCCCTCTCCTGCAGCCCACTGGATCTGGTCTGCCTCTTCCCGTCCGCGCCTCCAGCAAACCTCTGTCATTGCTAGATCGACCCGTCGCTGCCATTGAAAGCACACATGGGATCTAACCGCACATGTACGACGTGGCCGGGAAAGCCAGCTCGTACTTCCTCCCATACCCGATCGAATAAATAAAAAAACTGTCGCTATCACAGAACTATGTACAAGGAGGGTTGATGACTTTTGAGCATAGGGAAATGACAGTCGTGGTATCTTTTCTATTCGTTTCACCTACAGAATGATTCTTGCACACAAAACTTAATAGAGAAGCATGACTGGAGGGGCGTCAAGGGTCTTCAAATGAGTATCTTATATCTTATATGTTATATTTACTAATTGGATGCACCATATGAGGCGCCACGTTTATCCTCATATCTAAACAGTTATTTACCTTTAGATTAAATGATCAATAGCCGAGATGTATTCTTGCACCGTGATGTTTGCAAGAGTCCACATGGTATCAAATATGTTTTTTTTTATCAAGAGTCCAGAAGGTATTAAATAATCTATCTCTCCCTATAGAGCGATCCCTCTCCTCTCCATGTCCCCATGTCAGGTCGTCTCCTCCTTCGCCTCTTCTCTTTCCACCATGTTTCCAGCCCAAGCATTAATCAAGTGCATGTCCGGTCAAGGTTGCGTACGTGCACCTCTAATGAGATATACTTGTCTTTTACAGCCGCAAATATTAATCGAGTACGTGCTCTGATCAAGGTTATGTACGTGCATGTTCAATAGAGCCAGCATGTACGCGGCATCTCGCCAGGTGGGCTTCCGCATGATCGCATATAGAAGAAATCAAGTTAACTTGCTTCGTCGTTCTTCGTGGGCCGAAGCTGGCCGACGCTTC
The DNA here is from genome assembly GCF_018294505.1 of Triticum aestivum. NCBI lineage: Eukaryota > Viridiplantae > Streptophyta > Magnoliopsida > Poales > Poaceae > Triticum > Triticum aestivum. The sequence goes on from NC_057794.1 coordinate 21,694,314, forward strand.
ATGACGGCTCTCTTGCCATCGATCATGCCTGCGTTAGAAGCCAGAAGAAATTGATCCGTGTTACATCTACGAACAGTACATACTAGCGCATCCAGTGGGCCAAAATCAATGAACCTGCTTAGGAATTAAGCTTGGTACATGTACATGTGTTCTTTACTATTGTCTCTAGATCTGATGATCTTCTCCAATTTTTGTGGCACACAGGTACGGAGATACATGCGGCAGGAGCTAGGTCTTATACTCTTATTTGTGGGACATACAAACACGGCAACAAACACGTCGAGCCGCCGGAGACAAGCAATAGTATATTCCTTTTTTTGAACCGGAGACAAGCAATTGTTCATACCGTGGCTGCTGCTAGCATAGCCTTTTTTGGAGAAACAATAGCAATAGTCATATATCTTTTTGTCCAGCAATGGCGTCATCAATGTCTATTGATGTGGTAGACACTTTTTCTTTCAAGAGTGTGACAATAGCATATCATATTTTTATAGAGGCAGAAGTATATGTACAAGAACCCTGACGAGATGAGAACAAGTCATAGGGAGAACCCACTTAGCGCCTACACCCTAGCAAACTACGGCTACTCTCTCGCGAAAGGATCTAAAGCACCAACTCCTCCTAGTGTGGCCTTCCTCCAATCATCTATCTCATCCAGGATCTCTGTCTTGAGTTGCGAAACCAAACTTCAAGGTGACGTAATGAATAAAATGGAGTTATTTCCCGTTGATGCTATGTCCAAAACATTATAAAGAATTTTGTGTTACTTTTATCCCTTATAATAGGGCAGCTAGAGCGCAAATTAAGCAGATTTATTTCCTAAATCTCTACATGCGTCCACCTCCTTGGTCTTGGTGTTTTGGCTTACGGGCCCAATAAACCCAGACGGAGGGAGTATCTCTTTGTAGCCGTTGGGTGTTAACTTACGATATCATGGGCACTTCTCCTAAGCAAACTCCACCTTCTATAACACCCTCGAAGGATTTTTCTGAAGGAAAAAGTCTCGCAGCTTGCCAAAAAATAAAACATGTCCCAAATATCTGTCCGGCATGCTATTGATCATTCTGAAAGGTTTAGCGTTGTTCCACGCGCGTTGGCAGTGCAATGCAAGAACTGTTAGCAGCACAACCGGAAACACACCAGGGACACCCAACATGGTATTTGGAATTAAAAAGTGATCCATGACGCCGAGCATACGCACGCTGTTCTTCGCCTGATAACTGATATGGAGAATATAATGCAGGTGTAACAAGGAAGGACCTACCAGAAACAATATGCACAAGGCTTCAACCTTGACGTGAATAGAACAAAGAAAAATAATGCATGACGACAACATGCACAAGGTAATGCTTACTCTTAATAATTTGTCGTATGATGATCTTCTTATATACAGTATCTACTATTTTTGTCGGATCTTAACACACCGACGACTTTCTGAGTTAATTATTTGGATTCTCAGATTGTCCTCTCTGTATATTAACTCGAATGCATAGATTTCACAGGTTAATCCCTTGGAGTATTCTTGGTCACTTGGAGCAGATTTAAATTGGGCGACCCTATGTCTATCAGATATTCTTATAAATTAATGAGGATGTACCGCATAAAACTTAAACGAAGGAATCTCTCAATGTTGGCAACAACATCACTTGGATGTTACTTAGTTAGGGGTTCATCTTCCCATTTGTTGTTGCCATGTAGGTCATATAAACAACTTGGACCTTGATTTGTTTTTTTTTTTCCTTTTCCCACTATTCAAACTTTTCTAATTCCTTGTGCGTGGAAATTGTTGGGGAAGCACTAGTAGAAAACAGGGCTTTGGTTGGGGCCTGGCCAGCCCATTAGTCCTGGTTCAGGCACGAAATGGGACCCATGGGGGGGCATACGTCCCGGTTCGTGCGCCCAGGGGGGCAGCCGGGCCTCGTGGGGCATTTGTCCCGGATCTTCTGGACCCATTTGTCCCGGTTCCGGGCACGAACCGAGACCAATGGTTCTCTCTCCTGGCCCACAGCCATTGGTCCCGGTTCGTGGCTGGAACAGAGACAGAAGGGGGGTCTTTAGTCCCGGTTACAGCCACGAACCGGGACCAATGAGTTGCCTATATATAACCCATCGCCGCAGCAGAGCACTCCACACGGCTCTGTTTTTTTTGGCCGGCGAGGGGAGAGCTTTGTGGTGCTCTAGCTCACCTCCTATGCACATGAGGTGTTCGATGAAATGCCCGAGCCACACTAGTTAAGCTTTCTCCTCTCGAAGCTCGGCCTCCAAGCTCCATTTCCCCCGAGATTTGTCTAGGTTTAGCGGTCCGTCACGTCCCGTCCCCGTCTTCACCGCCGTCGATCGCCCGCGCGATCTCGTCCCCAGCACCACCGTGGTGAGCCTCTTGTTCTTATCTTCTTTCTGAAAGAAGAAAAACTCTTACTTTATTAGATAGATACTTGTCTAATTTTCTTACTTTTATTATTGCTTGTTATTATATAGTGCGATGGTTTTAGTATCCGCCCCCGTCGGCCCTCGTCCTGTCTATGATTCGGATGTGGTATATATTATCTTTTATAACTATTTGGTTCATTTATTGTTATGACAATTATGCCGACCAACGTGACATAGATTTTATTTATCTAGGAGGTATGTGAACGAAAATTCCAACCGACCCTATTGTCGAGAGGTTCAATTTAGTTGAAGAAGAAAACAATTACTTGAAGGAAAAAATAAAAAAAATTAGGAGGAGAAGATGATATTGGAGTTGCATGTTGCGGATGTCGTCGATGATCACAAGATCAAGATGGACGCAATGCGTTTGAAGATTAGAAAGATTAGAAAATATGCCATTCATACCGAGGCTTGGTATCATTATGCCGTTGGATCAATTGTTACCTTGTTGAGATTATGATCGCATTCGTTGTTGCATTGAAATGTTTTATATAGTTTCAATGTATGGTTTAATTAGATGCTCTGGAGAGCTATATGTTGTTCAATGAGAACTATGTATGTACTTTGGTTTTAATGTGATGATGAACTTCTATTAATTTGGTCACTTATCTATCCATGATGTTCTGTAATGGTTTTGGACACACTTAATTATATATAATGCACACAGATGAACCGCAATGGATGTACGGTGACAGACACACCTCCGAGTACGTTAAGGGCATGCATATTTTCTCGAAAGTGGCTGAGGCAAACAAGCAGAATGGTTTATGTGATGTCCATGCCTAATATGTGGGCATACGAAGTCTTACTCTGACCGGAAAATCCTTCACACACACCTGCTTTATAAGGGTTTCATGCCAACACTATAATGTTTGGACCAAGCATGGAGAAATAGGGGTTATGATGGAAGACAGCGAAGAAGAAGAGGACGATGACAACTATGTGCCCCTGAATACGGTGATGCTGCAACGGGGGAAGCTGCTGAAGATCAAGAGGAACTAGACGATATTGTGCCCGATGATGATCTCGCCGGGTCATTGTTATGCATGGAGACAGTGCGAAAGTCAAAAGGAGAAGCTGAAGTTCGATCGCATGTTAGAGGATCACAAAAAGGGTTGTACCCCAATTGCGAAGATGGCAACACAAAGCTCGGTACCCGTACTGGAATTGCTGCAGTGGAAGGCAGAGAATGTTGTGCCTGACAAAGGATTTGAGAAGCTACTGAAAATATTGAAGAAGAAGCTTCCAAAGATAATGAATTGCCCGACAGTACGTACGCGCAAAGAAGGTCGTATGCCCTCTAGGATTGAGGTGCAGAAGATACATGCATGCCTAATGACTGCATCCTCTACCGCGGTGCGTACGAGGATTTGAACGCATCCCGGTATGTCGGTGCATTACGGGTATAAGATCAGACGAGATGACCCTAGTGATGTTGACGGCGAGCCCCCCAGGAGAGGGTTCCTGCGAAGGTGATGTGGTATGCTCTCTATAATACCACGGTTGAAACGTCTATTTCAGAAACGAAGAGCATGCCAAGTTGATGTGATGGCACAGAGAGGACGTAAGAAAGACGGAAGTTGAGATCACCCGCTGACGGGTCGAGTGGAAGAAAATCGAGAGAAGTACCGGGCGAGTTTCAGGTGACCCAAGCGAATGTATGGGTTCATTTAAGCGCGGATGGCATTAATCCTTTCGGGGAGCAGAGCAGCAATCCACTAGTAGAAAACATGGCTTTGGTCACAGCTCAATATACACATTAGTCCCAGTTGGATTACGAACCGAGACTAATGTGAGCATTAGTCCCGGTTCGAGCAGCTAAAGGCATTCGCCCGGTTCAAATGAGACCTTTAGTCATGGTTTGAGACACGAACCGGGACTAAATGGTGCGATGCCTTTAGTCCCGGTTCGTATCTCAAACCAGGATTAAAGATTAGACCTTTAGTCCCGGTTAAAGACACGAAGCGGGACTAAAGGTGCGATGCCCTTTAGTGTCGTTTCGTGTCTCAAAACAGGACTAAAGGGTTTTGAAAAACACAAAAGAAAATGATAAAAAGTTCAAAAAATAAAATCCTTAGAGATGTAGTTATATTACTACATCCACTAGTTAGGAAAATTTAAAAACTTAAATTTGGACATGTTTTGCAAAAAGTGTAAGGAAAAAGTAAAACGGCTATAACTTTTGCATAGGATGTCGAAAAAAATGTATAATATCAAAATGTTCAGCACAAAAATCCGCATACATTTTTTTACCGCCGTAGGCCTGTTCGCAAATTTTTAGAATCCTCAAATTCTTTAAGGAAAAAAAGATATGCTCAATTTTTTTTAATTTTGGTTAAATCTGGTCAAACTATGGTCAAACTACTAATTCAAAAAGTATTAGTG
>NC_057794.1:21721004-21723793 GCF_018294505.1 Triticum aestivum
GGCCGGCGAGGGGAGAGCTTTGTGGTGCTCTAGCTCACCTCCTATGCACATGAGGTGTTCGATGAAATGCCCGAGCCACACTAGTTAAGCTTTCTCCTCTCGAAGCTCGGCCTCCAAGCTCCGTTTTCCCCGAGATTTGTCTAGGTTTAGCGGTCAGTCACGTCCCGTCCCCGTCTTCACCGCCGTCGATCGCCCGCGCCGATCTCGTCCCCAGCACCACCGTGGTGAGCCTCTTGTTCTTATCTTCTTTCTAAAAGAAGAAAAACTCTTACTTGTATGATTAGATAGATACTTGTCTAATTTTCTTACTTTTATTATTGCTTGTTATTATATAGTGCGATGGTTTTAGTATCCGCCCCCGTCGACCCTCGTCCTGTCTATGATTCGGATGTGGTATATATTATCTTTTATAACTATTTGGTTGATTTATTGTTTATGGCAATTATGCCGACCAACGTGACATAGATTTTATTTATCTAGGAGGTATGTGAACCGAAAATTCCAACCGACCCTATTGTCGAGAGGTTCAATTTAGTTGAAGAAGAAAACAATTACTTGAAGGAAAAAATAAAAAAATTAGGAGGAGAAGATGATATTGGAGTTGCATGTTGCGGATGTCGTCGATGATCACAAGATCAAGATGGACGCAATGCGTTTGAAGATTAGAAAGATTAGAAAATATGCCATTCATACCGAGGCTTGGTATCATTATGCCGTTGGATCAATTGTTACCTTGGTTGAGATTATGATCGCATTCGTTGTTGCATTGAAATGTTTTATATATTTTCAATGTATGGTTTAATTAGATGCTCTGAAGAGCTATATGTTGTTCAATGTGAACTATGTATGTACTTTGGTTTTAATGTGATGATGAACTTCTATTAATTTGGTCACTTATCTATCCATGATGTTCTGTAATGGTTTTGGACACACTTAATTATATATAATGCACACAGATGAACCGACAATGGATGTACGGTGACAGACACACCTCCGAGTACGTTAAGGGCATGCATAATTTTCTCGAAGTGGCTGAGGCAAACAAGCAGAATGGTTTTATGTGATGTCCATGCCTAATATGTGGGCATACGAAGTCTTACTCTGACCGAAAAATCCTTCACAACCACCTGCTTTATAAGGGTTTCATGCCACACTATATTGTTTAGACCAAGCATGGAGAAATAGGGGTTATGACGGAAGACAGCGAAGAAGAAGAGGACGATGACAACTATGTGCCCCCGGAATACGGTGATGCTGCAATGGGGGAAGCTGCTGAAGATCATGAGGAACTAGACGATATTGTGCCCGATGATGATCTCCGCCGGGTCATTGTTTATGCATGGAGACAGTGCGAAAGTCAAAAGGAGAAGGTGAAGTTCGATCGCATGTTAGAGGATCACAAAAAAGGGTTGTACCCCAATTACAAAGATGGCAACCCGAAGCTCGGTACCATACTGGAATTGCTGCAGTGGAAGGCAGAGAATGTTGTGCCTGACAAAGGATTTGAGAAGCTACTGAAAATATTGAAGAAGAAGCTTCCAAAGGATAATGAATTGCCCGACAGTACGTACGCGGCAAAGAAGGTCGTATGCCCTCTAGGATTGAGGTGCAGAAGATACATGCATGCCCTAGTGACTGCATCCTCTACCGCGGTGCGTACGAGGATTTGAATGCATGCCCGGTATGTGGTGCATTACGGTATAAGATCAGACGAGATGACCCTGGTGATGTTGACGGCGAGCCCCCCAGGAAGAGGGTTCCTGCGAAGGTGATGTGGTATGCTCCTATAATACCACGGTTGAAACGTCTATTCAGAAACGAAGAGCATGCCAAGTTGATGTGATGGCACAGAGAGGACCGTAAGAAAGACGGGAAGTTGAGATCACCCGCTAACGGGTCGTAGTGGAGAAAAATCGAGAGGAAGTACCGGGCCGAGTTTACAGGTGACCCAAGGAATGTATGGGTTCATTTAAGCGCGGATGGCATTAATCCTTTCGGGGAGCAGAGCAGCAATCCACTAGTAGAAAACATGGCTTTGGTCACAGCTCAATATACACATTAGTCCCAGTTGGATTACGAACCGAGACTAATGTGAGCATTAGTCCCGGTTCGAGCAGCTAAAGGCATTCGCCCGGTTCAAATGAGACCTTTAGTCATGGTTTGAGACACGAACCGGGACTAAATGGTGCGATGCCTTTAGTCCCGGTTCGTATCTCAAACCAGGATTAAAGATTAGACCTTTAGTCCCGGTTAAAGACACGAAGCGGGACTAAAGGTGCGATGCCCTTTAGTGTCGTTTCGTGTCTCAAAACAGGACTAAAGGGTTTTGAAAAACACAAAAGAAAATGATAAAAAGTTCAAAAAATAAAATCCTTAGAGATGTAGTTATATTACTACATCCACTAGTTAGGAAAATTTAAAAACTTAAATTTGGACATGTTTTGCAAAAAGTGTAAGGAAAAAGTAAAACGGCTATAACTTTTGCATAGGATGTCGAAAAAAATGTATAATATATCAAAATGTTCAGCACAAAAATCCGCATACATTTTTTTACCGCCGTAGGCCTGTTCGCAAATTTTTAGAATCCTCAAATTCTTTAAGGAAAAAAAGATATGCTCAATTTTTTTTTAATTTTGGTTAAATCTGGTCAAACTATGGTCAAACTACTAATTCAAAAAGTATTAGTGTTACTAAATAATTGTTCAAGAATATTAGTGTTACTAAATAATTATTTCAATTTTTTGAATTTTGGTCAAATCTTGTCAAACTGTGGTCAAACTATGGTTAAA
>NC_057794.1:21723803-21724851 GCF_018294505.1 Triticum aestivum
AATGGTCAAACTACTTATTTAAGATGTATTAGTGTTACTAAATAATTACTCAATAATATTAGTGTTACTAAATAATTATTTCAGTTTTTTGAATTTTGGTCAAATCTGGTCAAACTGTGGTCAAACAACTTATTCAAGAAATATAATTAATTACTGTTTTTTAGAATAATAGTTTCAAACTCAAACAGTGAAACATGTGACTTCATGCTCAAGCTAAACTCCTGATGGTTAATAGGATTGACATCTTACTATTGTTAGGAAAACAACAAGTGTAGACTTGGAAACGAGGGGGAATAGAACCCCGAAGTTAAGCGTGCTCAGACTGGAGTAGTGAGAGGATTGGTGACCGGCTGGGAAGTTAGATGATTTGGAATGATGAGGGTGATTAGATATTAGAGGTTAAATTGAGCAATGATGAGGGGTGATTAGAGATTAAATTGTAAAATAATTCAGAAATTTGAAAATCAGGAAAAAAATTAAAAACAATTCATAAAATTTCCTTTAGTCCCGGTTGGTAACACCAACCGGGACTAAAGGTGGAGCTCCAGACAGCGGCCACGTGGAGGGCCTTTAGTCCCGGTTCATATTGGGGGGGCCTTTAGTACCGACCCTTTAGTTCCGGTTCCAGAACCGGGACTAAAGGCCCTCTGGAACCGAGACTAATGAGCCTTTTTCTTTTAGTGATCACAGCACCTGGCCCGTGACACTATGTATGTATAACCTTCCTCCTTGGATGTGCATGAAGAGAAAGTTCATTATGATACCAGTTCTCATCCAAGGCCCTAAGCAACCCGGGAACAACATTGATGAGTACCTAAGGCCATTAGTTGAAGAACTTTTATAGCTGTGGAATGGGAACGGTGTACGTGTGTGGGATGAGCACAAACAGGAAGAATTTAACCAGCAAGCGTTGTTGTTTGTAACCATCAACGATTGGCGCGCTCTCAGTAACCTTTCAGGACACACAATCAAGGGATACCACGCATGCACGCACTATTTAGATGACACCGAAAGTATATACCTCGACAAATGTAGGAAGAATGTGTAC
>NC_057794.1:21725628-21726174 GCF_018294505.1 Triticum aestivum
TTTGAGAGGTTCATGGGAGTCCTAAAGAAACATGTCCGTAACCGCGCTAGGCCAGAAGGAAGCATCTCCATGGGCCATCAAACAAAGGATGTCATTGGGTTTTGTGTTGACCTCATTCCTGACCTTAAGAAGATTGGTCTCCCTAAATCGCGGTATGAGGGGAGACTGACTGGAAAAGGCACGCTTGGAGGGGACTCAATAATATGCAGGGACGGGCATTCTTGGTCTCAAGCACACTACACAGTTCTATAGAAATCTATCTTGGTGACCCCGTATGTCGATGAACAAAAGAACAGTCTACGCTCCAAACACCCGGAGCAGTGTGACGACTAGATTACTTGTGAACACATCAGGACTTTTGGCAGTTAGTTGGAAACACGTCTCAGAGGTGACAACACTGTTTGTGATGAGATGTACTCGTTGTCCAAGGGACCATCTTCGACTGTATTGACTTACAAAGGATACGAGATAAATGGGAATACATTTTACACGATCGCCAAAGAACAAAAGAGCACCAACCAAAACAGCGGTGTCCGCTTTGATGCA
>NC_057794.1:21727804-21733635 GCF_018294505.1 Triticum aestivum
CGAAACCCTGATACTTCGAAAAAGATTGTCCATTTTGTACACGAAGTGCATCTAGTTTTTGCCGTAACCCTCTCAATTTTTTAGCACATGCTATGTGGGTGAAATGATGATACCATGCCAACTTTCAACCTTTTCAGGGTTCATTTGAAATGTTTTTCAATTTCAGGATCTCAGAGCTCAAAAAATCAGTAAATGCATGAAAAATAACAAATGAAGTCAGAAAGGGTTGAAAATTGATGATGTGGCTTTGAATGATGCATTTTGAACACACAAAAAGTATGGAGTTCAAATAAGTTTAAAAAATGAAATCTCTTTGTAACAGATGAGTTTTCGTCCGAAACACTCATATTTCGATGAGGTACTGGAGTTTGTTTCTCCTAGTCATTCCGGAATAGAATGGCTTGACGGATCACATGAGTAATAGGCATCGATGAACACGAATGCACAATTACTCCTGACTATCAATTGATAGACGAAGGTCGGAATACAACTGAAGAGGGACAACTCAAAGGGACATATAACTTTTCGAGTTGTGGAGGCATGGATTAGTATGTCGAGCAAAGTTCAACATTTCTTCCGGATAACCCATGCGGAGAAGGTAGAACTGGCAGAGTCACAATTTTGAATGGAGAACTCCTCAAGAGTACTCTGATTGTGATCTTTTAATTCAAAGAACTTCTACCTTATTGGTTCATGGTATTTGGAAGAAGGATATACCACGGACCTCGAGGACTATCACAAAAGTTACTAATAACCTAAAGGTACGAGCAACACTATCAACATGAGGTAAGTAGAGTGAATTTTGGGTTCAAAACCCAGGAGTAGAATACCTACTACTAAATGGCATCACGGGATGCTTTTGAGATTGGTGGCCAGAATCATCACACTGGGAACACAAAACATGGCTAGATTGCTAGGTAACTCCCTAAACACCTAGGTTCATAATAATAGCTCCAACATATATGCCGAGGCAGCGGAGTACCTCAACACTCCGGTTAGTGTGCTTATTCTGACCAAAGGACATCGGAAACGGAAAGAAAGGATTTGCAAATGCATCAGACTATTTAGAGACCTGGGATGATTCGGACAGCATAACGGCTGTAATTGCTCAAAAAGATTTGAGACATCATGCAAAATGGTGGCATAACCACTCAACAACATCATATCAAGGTTCCGAGATCAACAGTTAACATACAGAAATAGTAGGAACTGAACTGGGCTTATATCCAACAATCTTGCAAGTCTACAGATTAGTAACACGTGATCCTAATAGAAAGAAGAGAAGCGTAGTTCTTAATCCCCGTAGAAGAGAAGAGGGTGACTCAGATCAGAAGGACATAAGGTATAAGGAGTAAAAAGAGCCTTACGTTCCCTTCCACAATCAATTCCCTTACATAACTAAAGCATTTCTAGACACAACTTTGACCGGTTTGGCTTGGTAATCCTACAGGCAGTCAGGCTCTGATACCGAAGCTGTCAGGACCCCGATTCCAAGTCACATCGATCTAGCTGGTAACACCTCATATCACTTTGCGGCCTCACGCACGGTATTCCCACGGGTGTCGCCTTACCAGGTCCCAGAACCGTTTGCGCCTTTTGGCTCACGTATATGATAGTGTTGCTAGCATCCATATGACAGAGAACCCGGGCCGACATGGCTAGTCGTGAACCCAAAGCGGCACTAACCCATGGGGGCAGGCATACATGAATCAACTTCGAGCATGTTGGTCAGCAGCGTGTGAATCCGGGCTATAGCACTGGGCTAACAGGACTCCGGGATCCCGGGCTGTAGCAGGCTAGGCAGGACTCCAGATGTCACCGCGTGACATTTCCCCGAAGGTACAGACACAGGAACAAAGTGAAACACATGCCGGCCAGTCAAGCGTCCTGAGCAGTAGTGCTGGGCTAGCAGGACTCCGGTGAACCGGGCTGTAGCGGACTACTATGGCTCAAGGAAGCACTAGACTACATTTTCCCATAAGAGAGGCTGCCAAGGATAAACAACTAGATTGTCGGATCCCACACATACCAAGCATTTCAAACATACACACAATATGCTCGATATGTGTAAATACAACATGGCATCACAACATAACTCTACGACTCATATATTTATTCATTAGGCTCCGAGGAGCGAGATATTACAAACATGGGTCTCATGACCCAACATTCAGAGCACACAAGTCAAAGCACATGCGGAAGCTTAACATGTCTGAGTACAGACATCTACAAATGAAAAAGGCTGAGAAGCCTGACTATCTACCAGATCCTGCCGAGGGCACAAGATCGTAGCTGAGGTATCAAGCTAAACGTCGAAGTCCACGCGGAACTACTATTGAGACTGGCATCTCTCTGCAAAAACATAAAATAGGCAAACGTGAGTACAAATGTACTCAGCAAGACTTACATCAGAACTAACTACATATGCATCATTATCAACAAAGGGTGGTGGGGTTTAACTGCAGCAAGCCAGCTTTGACTCGGTGGCTATCCTGAACTACGACTGTAAGTAATTTTTTTGAGGTGGCGCACACGAGTCCACATATTCACCATTTCAATACACCACTATGGATCCGCTCCCGTCTCCCTACGAGAACGCCATCCATAGCACTCACGCTTATCTTGCGCATTTTAGAGTATCCACTTTCACTTGTCTATGAACTGTTATAGGCAACCCAGAAGTCCTTTACCGCGGACACGGCTATTCAAATAGATCATATTAACCCTGCAGGGGTGTACTTCTTCACACACGCTCTCGCCACTTACCGCCATGTACACGTCATGTATCTTGGCAACCTTCAAGCGGAAGCCTGGTGAGGGAGTCAGCCACGACCTGACCAACCACACAAGTCTCTAGTCCAGGTTTATCGCCTATTCGGGTTCCATCCGCAAGGAGATCCGGACAGGGTGTCGCTCACGGCCCCAAACGATGTGTGCAGGGTTCCCAAGCCCACCTCGACGGGTGGTTCTACGCTTGGTACACTGTGCCACGGTGCCTAGTCTGTCCCAAGCCCACCTGTACCGGGTGCCACTTGGTAGACTACTACCACTACCTACAAACACCAGAAACTAGTTGCAACTCCTGGACAGAGATCAGGTTTATTAATAAGTCGAGAGGGGCACTTAAACATTCCAATGCGTGCTAGTAACTGTTCATGGATCACAAACACAGTACTCAGTTCCTGAGGACGGCTGCAATGAGACAACCCACCATGTACTCCTACATGGCCTCTCACCGTTACCTTTACCAAATCGTGTTCACACACTTAGCTCTCAACGGTAGGACATGTTCAAACACCTCCGATTCATCCCCGATGAATCAGACCTGACTCAACTCTAAGAAGTAGCAGGCATGACAAACAAGCATGAATGAGTAGGCATAACAGGGCTCAAACAACTCCTACTCATGCTAGTGGGTTTCATCTATTTACTGTGGAATGACAGGTCATGCAGAGGATAAAGGGGTTCAGCTACTGCAGCAAGTAACAGATGAATCGTTGTTGTCCTAATGCAGTAAAAGAGAGCAGGAGTGAGAGAGTGGGATTGTATCGGAATGAACAAGGGGGTTTTGCTTGCCTGGCACTTCTGAAGATAATATAGTTCTTCATCGGTGTCATCGAATTCATCGTCGGTATGTCGTCTACTGAGAGGGGACAAACACCGGCAACACAGAAGGAAACACCATCAATGCAATGCACAATATGATGCATGATCATGACATGGCAATATGATGTGGTTTGAGCTAATGCAACTAGCAGCAGGTTAAATGAAGTTGGTTTGAACCCTAGGTTCAAATTCAAACTCCATATGTGAAGATTTAAATGCCATTATAAGATTTGGCCTAAACAGCAGCCCTAAGTTGTTCTATCATGCATGAAAATGGTACAGATGGATAGATTGGATTTTTCTTATCATTTTTCATATATAATTTGTTTGATTTGGAGTTACGGTTGAATTACTATGAATTTTTGAAGTTTTGGATATTTTCTGGAATTTTCAGAATAAGAATAAATCCAGAAAAGGTTAACTGCGTCAGCATGACGTCGTTGTGACGTCAGCGGGTCAATAGACCGGGTCCAGGTCAAACCTGACGTGTGGGGTCCACACGTCAGTGACTAACTAACTAACCTAAATTAATTAATGTTAAATTACTCCTAACTAAAATGTCAGTTGGGTTAATTAGACTTAATTTAAAAAAACTAATCTAGGATTAGCTGGGCCAGGGCCCACTTGTCAGCGACCCAGGGGAGGTCAAATCCCTGGTCAACAGGGCATAACCAGCCGGCGGCTCGTCGCCGGCGGCAACAGGCGCGGCGGAGGGCTCGGGTTCGGTCTCCCGGCGCCCAAACTAGCGGCGGAGGGCACCCGCGGGGAGCTGGAGCTCGCCCGCATCCAGCGCGGCAAGCAACAGTGGCTAGGGAGGCCGGAGCTCGTCGAAAACGAGCTCGGGGCGGCGGCCGGCGTTCAGGCGCAAGTGGCGCGGCGGCTACGGCGTGCGAGAGGAAAAATGGATGGACTGAGAAGAGTCAGTGGCTCACGGCGGTTGCGACGGCCGTCGAAGTGGGCTCGGGGAGGCGTCGGAGGCGACGTACGGGCGGCGGCGATCTCCGGTGGCCGACGAGGGAAACGGCGATGTTGGCGGCGTCCAGGGGCTTCCGGCGTCTTGAGGATCGGTGAGGAAGAAGAGGGCATCGGGGCAGAGCTCGTAGACCGCTCGGGGTGTCGTCGGGACGGCGGTGGTCGCGGCAACGGCGAACGCCGGCGATGGGCGGGTTCGGTGGCGTAGTAGGGAGGGAGCAGAGGAGGGAGAGAGGTCCAGGGAGAGAGGAGAGGGGCCAGGGGCTGCGTGGCGTCGCCTGGTGCATCGAGGAGGAGCCAGGCAGGCTCGAAGGGAGGAGGTGGAGGCCTCGGGCGCGCTGGCGTCGACACGCCTCTGCCTACTGGCAGAGGTTGAAGACGACCGCTTCGCCCTGGTGGGCTGGACTGGCCAACCGGGCCGGCCAGGTGGCTTTGGTGGGCGCCAGGTAAGTTCCAGGTGAGCCTCTGTCTTTTCCTATATTTATTTCTCTTTTCTATTTTCTGTAATTGTATTTGGCTTTATTAAAAATACTTAGGCACACTCAAAAATCATCAAACTTCTCATGGCCAGTGCTTGGAATATATCCAACATGAAACATTTCAGTTTAGGATTATTTGGACATTTTAAATATTTTATAGTATTTAAGTGCCCAAATTCAAATAGAATATGGTTTAATTCAGAACCCAAATATGTCATGGAAAATGTGCATCACCTCTGGCTACTGTTTACAGTACTCTCCAAAAATGATGAACATTTTTGATAGCCATTTGGATTTACTGAAAATATTTTAGGTGAACCTAGTGAATTCCTTTGATGCTAGGGGTTTAGGCAATCCCCATTTCAAGTTTCTTTCAAGATTAAACATGATGCACACATGAGGCTAGCCTAGTGCATTACCAGAAGCTAGGGATGTGACAGAAAGTGATTCTTTGGCAACAAGCGAGCTATGTTGTCCTCTAATTTAGGTATGGTTCTCGTACCAATTGAAACCCTACAATCTTATATGGATGCTACTTGATAATGCATAATTTGTATTAATCTATACAAATTTGGTTGATTGGATTTTCATGTGTGATCTAGATGCCCGTAAATAGGTTCTGATGGAACTGAAATATAGTAACACTTAAGTTTTTGTGATCCCGGGTTTGGAAGTGAATATTTGCAAAGGATATCCACTAGTGTAGCTTACAAAGGTGCGTTCAAAATTACAGAAGACTAAATCATGTATTGAATTGAAGTGTGTGTGTGTGTG
>NC_057794.1:21734342-21739851 GCF_018294505.1 Triticum aestivum
ATGTATTCTTTGAAAGAAGTTAGATCCATGATGGAATGAGTGGATACACGTAGAACGTAGATTTTTACCATTTTGCTTGGGAGATGGCAAGGATCTTGCTAGCATCTAGGCTTATCTTCCAAAGGTAAAAGATAGGAGATAACATAAATCTGATAATATTCATAGATCTGATTGTACTATCATGCCTGTAATACTTTTATTTATGGCTAATATGATTTCCCACACATAGTAATATATCCCTTCTATAATTTGTAGGACTAGTTGGTAACTTATTGTATTGTATGTAAGTCCTCCTTATTTAAATATATCGCTTATATGGAATATGTAAATTGATCCAATGTATATAAGGATCGGCTATTGTTCTCCAGATAAGTATAAAAGAACCTGATGAGATGGGAAAGTAATAGTTTTGCATCGCTATGTAGGGCATATATGTTTTGAAATTATTGAAGTAATCAGCGGAAGATAATCATGAATATACTATCGTGATACCAGGAAAGTATGTTAACATATATTTAGAGGGCAATTAAAATCTACATGTTTACATCCAGAGAGGTCTATGAAACTCATACGGATAAATTTAAATTATTTTTAAAGTGAAGTACCATCCGACTAATGTTGGCACAAAAATCTAAATGTACTTTGATATGTAGAGTTCTGTATGACATTTCCTTCTATGTGGTTTCATTTTTGACTGCTACATGTTTTTCCTTAAAATATTAGCTCACTAGTACCTTTAACTCTATATATGGGAATAAACATTTTGTTACATGATAACAGATCAACATGGATGGGGAGTTCCCGCGATACAACAATGCTATGCACAATGATCTTGACGTCTTCATGACAACTGAACACAACCACCTATTCCAGAACAACCATGATGATGAGATGTATGGTCTGCTTGGAGGCACTTCCAATGCGGGAAAGATTGATAATGCCAGCGATGTTGCTGCAGACAAAGGAAACAACAATGGAGAGACCCATAGTGAGCAGAGGATGGAGACATGGCGTGCCAATTATCACCGTCTCCGCGGAGAACAAATCCAACAACTTGAAGCGTACAATACATACTCAATCAATGTTTCTTACCTATCAAAGATTATGTGTACTAATATATTTTCATTAATGTCATATGTAGTGTCTTCGGGGAATCCCCTTATCCAGATGAGAAACTCCGGAAGACCCTCAGCATGAGGCTTGGCATGAGTGCCCAACAGGTCAAGTTCTGGTTCCAAAACCATTGCAGCTCCAGTAAGGTACATACTATTCTTTTCCATGGTGAATTACATGAGATTTCGCCACATGGGCCAGCTACGACACGCAGTTATGCAAGCTTTGCAGAAAATTAGTATAAGCTCCAGCGAACATAGTATCATTGTTTGTCATCTGAACTCACAATGTAATGGGCGAGGCTTTTTGGTACTCTTGCCCCACAGAGCGATATTTAAAAGAATAAAAAATCAAGTTTATAAGATTCAAAAATATCTGAAAATAAACACACAAGTATATAGTGTGTGTAAACTTTCATATTGAAGTACATTTTGATGTGAGTTGTACAAAAAATCATGTACTTTTATACTGAATAGTACATGTTCTAGACATAAATTGTTTTCTTATTTTGTATAACTCGCTTAAAAATGTATTTCGCCACAAAACTTCAGACACAAGTAGTATTCATCAATAGGTATGTGCATATTGTTTTCTTGAATTTTTTTAAATCAAATAATATTATTTTGGAATTTTTAAAATTTGAATCCATGGAGCTCGAGCTCCATTAGCGATTTGTGCTATGTACTACTATGTTACCCTCATAACCATGGTGTCATACTCTTATAATAACCACTGAAATGATGCATACATGAAATTAATAAATGTAGGGCAAGACGGTGAGGCGGGAGACCAGCAATCTTCAGTTAGAGAAGCAGATGCTAAATTCAGAAAGGCAAGCCATCATATCGGCTATGGAAAATAGCACTTGCCTCAAATGCAGAGGGACAATGGTACAAACTCAGGATACATCAGAGCGCCAGCGCTTGTTCATGGAGAATCTGAAGCTCAAGAAAGAACTTCTGCTTGCCAGGGACCATCTTATAGAGGGTCTCCACCAAAATGGCATGTGGCCCGTATTGACCCGCAAATAACTACGCCGTCTTTGGTGTTCCCAACGTTAATTCTGTCAACTGAACCCTGTTTTTTTCTTGATTCCTCAGCTTGCAAATAATGTGCCATGTTGTTGTGTATATGTACACAACTTGGCCACTTATTTATTTCTTTCTGTAGGCTGTCATGGTTGCTTCGTCGGATGGCACGAGATCTATCAACCATTTAAATGAGCTAACATAGACAAAGTGAACACCTATTGTTACATTATGCATGAAAAGTTACTTCTGAAACGATAATAAGATTAGAACTAATGTGTTTTCTTGTGCCCTATCATGATCACTTGAAAGACCTTTGCAACGGTCCTTAAGGCTCTAGCCACTATTTCTAGCTAATTATACAACCATGTGATCTTTAGGTTTAGGTTGTCGCACATATAATTTGCATATCATATGGGGTTTTTCAGGCGTTGTAAATTTAGGGTGCAAGTTCGGGTTTTAGTGGCAAAAATAATGATGTCAGTTTCTATCATAATCATATATTATATGATTCTTTGCGACTCTAAGTTCATACGAATTGGTAGTAGAATTTGTGGATGAGTCAGTCTTGCAATCCAGAAGGGTTTCTTTTCAGCCCTCCGCGTGTACAACTTGCAGGTCAAAGTGAAACCAAGGAGCTATGCTTCATGAATTCATTTCTGACAGCCCGTATGTAGTTATCTTAGCAGGTCTCGTGTGTATATTTCAGAACTATGGCCCAGAGGTAATATAACGGGCCACTTTCACCAGTTACAGTTTATTTTTGCAAGCTCTCTGTTGTTTTGCAAAATTAAATGTGCAGACTCGTAGTGGTCTTTGCATATTTTGAGTAATACTATTATCCCCAAATGAAGCCAGTCCCTTGTTATTTCTTTCTTTAATACGCACTCTGGTATATGACGTTATCTAAATTATATTTTGCATCACCAACCCAGAAAAAACATGTAATTTGTCAGGCTGGTGTATATGCATATTATAACAGACTACTCACATCTCATATGTTATTGTGTGTTCATCTACTCTCCTTTACTATTTGTATACGATGTGCTCTGCATTAGTCCTGTATCTGCTCCCTCTGTTGTGTATGTGAAACTTGTAAAATAGAAGGATCGATAGATTTCTTTACAAGCATTTCACATCCTCTGGGATAGCACATCAAATCAAATGTGTGGCCACAGTGTTTTTGACCTCATGTTGAACTTAACACATAATATTTAGTAATGGAGAAGATATTTGGACATATTGTAGTTATTACAGTAGTGGATGATAAACTTGCTGAGACTTACACAATGACTAGTACTGAAAATTAAAGCTAATCATCTCAGAATTGAAGTGTACACACATGTTTTTTTGCCACAATGTACAGTGAACACATGTTTCAAATAAACATCTATTATTATATAATTAAGACAAAAGGCAAACAAACCATTACGTGCGTCCACATAGATTAAATTATCTTAAATGTCAATATTAGAAATTAACGGTTCAGATTTATAAGATGTAGCGTTACATACAAATATTGTCAAGTACAAATAATTTGACACATCACATGTCACGTACCAATGGTTCAACACGTCTTTGATCCAATCATATGCCTTTCTACCAAATAGGATATAAGCTTACCTAGGTAGATTCTCAGAGGAAAAAAAACTTACGCTGATATGCCAATGTACGACAGCCTACTAATGGAGAGTCCTAATCGGAGACAATTACTGAGGAGCACCCAGCAAAAACACGTAGTAGTATCCAAGGAAAATTCACTGCTCACGTAATCTACTATTTGAGCTGAATAGTCAATCCGTACCGCTCCTGTGTTCAAACAATAAAAAAGTACATACTTCTCTTCAGTGCTTCTCGCTAGGATAGATATATTGTAAAGAAAAAAGGAAACAAGGGAGCGCTGTCGAACATGCTGCCTGCCATGCGATAGCCGCACGCCAAGTAAAAATAAGTTCAAAATATTAAATTCAATGATTTTGGTTCCAATGATTTAAAATATTTTTACAGGAGCGTGCATTTATATTTATATGAAAGGAAAGTCAAATTTGTGAAAGCCAAAAAAATAGTCAAAGAGACTAACCCAAGTATATAAACAAAATATGTCGCTCATGTATATGTGAATAGTGTCCAGTGATAGGCGGAAGCGACGGACAATGAGTACAAATCTCAGATGATACAAATGCATGGCAATATATAAAAACAATAGACAAATCAATTTGAATGTGATTTGTGTGAAGGGAACACAAACATGTCATACGAGAAAAGTAAATTTCTCGGCGCAAATATAAAGGTAGATGCAAGAAAATATAACTTCAAAGATGTCGTCTAATTTGCACTATGCAATATACGTCGGTTTCAAAACAATTCTTGCTTCGTAGAAAAAATTAATTACGAGCATGAGATTATGTTTTTAGGATTCAAAGGAGTTTAGGGTGATAATAATTTTACCTTAGATGGCCAAGTAACATGGCAAATACCATGTTACTCCATGTAGGATAAATAATCTAATCGGTTAATTCAATGGAAGGATCTAAATAAAATTAGTTAGGCATAAGTGAGCGCTAATCTAGAGCTGCCCAAGACTATACATGAACGGGTAGAAGTTGCCCTGCATGTGATGGCATCACTTTTTTCGATGAAGAGAATTCCTACTTTGCTTTGTACTTTCTTTTCCAGATCATGAATTTAGCTAGTATATGCTGGAGTATATAACAATACGTACAAAAGGACAGCGTTTTGGTGCTCCGGTGCATCTGCACCAAGTATGGACAGTAAACTAGATAAAGATGCTCGGGGGTTCTAGGAGAATGAAAATTTCTTGGACATATGACATTCGAGGATCTCTAGAGAAAAAAGTAATCAAAAAGACATTTGTGGAGAGTCGATGTTGTTTTATTATTTCCCTATAGCTCCTCTAATGTCATTTGACCACAAGAATTTGTAGGCTCCTAGCACACACGAGCATCTTTGACGAAAAAATTCAGATATTTTTAGAATTTTACTATTATTTTGAATTGTTAACGAGGGAGTAGATGACCCAGGCTCATCATAGAATTGTTTATACAATTACCCTTTAGTATCTAGGCAAAATTTTAAAGTCTACTTTAACTATGAACAAGGAAATAAAAAATATGTTTTCATAGCGTGCTTCGAAATTTAAGAATTACTGGACTTCAGAAAATATGAAAATTAAAACAAAACCCTAATCCTATATGTAGAATAAAATTTCATGAATTAATGTTTTGATGAGTTGGGACATGCTGGTCATATCTAGACTGCCAGTCAAATGGTACATACGAAGAAAATACAAATATATGTGCATTCCAAATTAGATGCAAGGCATGGATGTCCCGTGCTACAAAGACAAA